>NC_057756.1:799344-872959 GCF_004010195.1 Chiloscyllium plagiosum | reverse complement strand
CAAATTCATTAATCAGCATAACTAGGTTGGCATTATAATTTAAGGGTAGCTTTATATAATGTCAATTAGCCAATGTAGCAACAATTACTAAACTTTAAGATATGCTAAAACAGTGACTGGCTTGTGGGCATGTGTGAGCACAGTACACAAAGATGCTCTATCGATGTTTTCTTCAAAATTGTTTCCTCGACATTTTACACATTCACATAAGAATATTGCTAATTGAAAATAGCTAACGTTCACGTAGTTATTTGGAATCTATTCATGACTGGAGATGAGATTATCATCCTATGTTTCATGTTCACGTTGCTGGATTCACACTGGAAAAAAGGGAAATCTAATATCAGGAGCGTATGAAAGTCTCTGGATGTATTAACACGGAATGTCATTGTCATTTCTACTGTGCTTACAGAAATAATCGATTATTTTTTCTATTTGATAGAATAGGTCATCGAGACTGCTACCTCTTGCATAATGAATAAAATATATTATTAAAGTAATGTTTTAAAAGGAGAAAAAACCTGAATCTTTTTGTTCCAGATCAGTTTCTGCAGGAGAAAGGAAAAGACAGTAGCATGGAAATATAGAAAATATAAGTAGGAGTGACTCCACAACTAAATAACACAGTCCTGCTTTTGCACCAACTCCTAAGATTCCTTCAGCCCCAAGTGTTATGCTCACCACCTTCTTGAAAACGCACAATAATAGCATCGACTACTTTCTCTGACATCGAATTCCACAGGCTAAGCAACCCTCTGGGTGAATAAATTCCACTTCAGTTTAGAAAAATATAGTTCACCATGTGCTTCGTCTCTCCACCTTGGTTCTTGACTTCACCGCCATCGTAGTGTCTGACCTGCATCTACCCTTTCTAATCTGTTACAGATTTCTAGGGTTTTATAAGGTGTCTCTTCATTCTTCAGTACTACAAGGAATATAATCCCAACATATTCAAACTCTTCTCATGTTTCAGTACTGTCATCCCCTGAATCAATCTGGGGAAACGTCACTTCTCTGCCAGGAGAGCAAGGACATTCTTTCTTGGATGACAAGTCACAATATTCCAGATGTGATCGAATGGAGGCCTAAGGTGGTTGCAGCAAGACATTCCTGATTATGCACGCAAATTCCCTCGATATTATGGTCAAAATGCCAATTGCCCAATTCATGTCTGCTGCATATACATGCTTACCTCGATCAACTGATGCATGAATGCACCCAGATCTCAATACATATTGCATTTGTTCACGTTATAGTCGTTCACATATTAATCTGCTTCCCTGTTTTGCTGCCACAATGGGTAACCTCACATCAATTCCCGTCATAATGAACTTCCAGCACATTTCTCTGTGCACGCAGTTTATGCAAATCATCCTCTCGCACTCCAAAGTTTCCTCACAGCTGACGTCAAGTTTGAGCTTTATTTCATCTGCAGATTTTGAAATATAAGGTTTAGTAATTTTAACAGAATTATTACAATATATTATGAATAGTTGTGATTTTAGCACTCATATTGTGGCATCTGAAAACTCATTGTCTGCCATTCAGGGAAAAAAAAGCTATTGATTGTTACGCTTTGTTTCCTTTCTGCAAGCCAGAAAGGAAACATTGTAATGCACATTCATTGCAATGCACTATCCAAAATCCCATGTGCTATATTTTTCGACGCTGATCACTTAAGTTGGAATTAAACACCTGATGTCCTCCTCTGGTTACGCCCTCAAACAATTCCTGTCAATTTGTCAAGCACGATTGTCCTTTTGTGAACCCATGATGACTGTGTGAATAATTAATTAATTATTTTTGGTTTTAAGCATTTTCACTACTACTGATGGTTGACTGGTCTATAATTCCTGATTTTTTTCTCTAAATGATCCTTTAAATAGAGGGCTTACGTTTGCTACCCTCTGATCTGTCCACGGTCTACAGAGTCTTTCAAGGTTAACCACAAGTATTTCCAGTATTTCTGTAGGCACTTCTTGATTTACTCTGGGATATAGATCATTATGCCATGGGTATTACTTCAGCCGTTAGTCACATAAATTTTCTCGACGTATAGAAGAGACATATAATTTATGACTATGAGACATATAAGAGAATCATTTGTTTTCCCTTCACACGTGTCTGGAACTTTTACAGATAGATTTCATGTTGGCTAAAGAATACTCGCGCACTTTATTTTCCCTGCTTTCATCCAATCATCCTCCCTTGCTGAATTTGAAAATATTCCCACTCGCAGTTGTTTTCTTTTCCATTTGGCAATTTGTCTGCCTCTTTCCTGCATAAATTCTGTCTCCAATTTCCCTTTCAGCTCATGATTGAATCACTCTTCCCATTTTGTTTTTGTGCGAGATATAAATGGACATTTGTTGCAATTCATTGATGTGCTGACGGTATTTTGACCATTGCCGTTTTGCTGTCTTTCCCTTTTAATAAAGTTGTGTATTTCATCATGGGCAACTCGCACTACATATCACTACAACTTCCTCTATTTAGGTTCAAGAATCTAGCTTCAGAATCTACTACCTAATTCCCCAGCTTGATGAAGAATTCTCGTATATTATCGTTTTTCCACTTTGAGGGACCTCTCCCAACTACATCACCAAATATTTATTTCTCATCACATGATACTGAGTTTACAATGGCCTGTTCTCTAATTAATTTCTCAAAGTAATGTTCAGAAAAACATGTCAGAAGAGAAAAACCGAGTTAATGATTTGTTTATGAACTTGCCATCTTTTTTTTACTGCACGAATTATCTAATGAATTACTTCCCCTTTCAACCACAGCTAATCTAAAGAAGAAGAAAAATGAAGAAATGCCTTTAAAGTAAAATCTTCCATATCTGGAGAGAACATATAATCTTCTTTCTTCCCTTGTCATCTTGAGATCTCTGCCTTGAGGCTGGTTTAACTGTGAATTTCATAACCCTTCCGGGAATTGTATGTGAAGGGAAATTTTGAATGATTCCCAAAGAGAACAAGGATTTCAAGTTGTGACATTGGTAGCAATCTGATCCACGAACAGCTGATCTAATTGTTTTTACAAGAACGGTGGATTGATGTGAGAAAAGTCATATACATGCATTGTGATGGCTGGATTCTTTTGATCCTGTTGATAGAAGGGACAAAACTCGTTCCATTTCAAAGTAAAACTGGAATATCTGTCATGTTTGCAGACTGCCATGTTGACAGAATTTACAGATTGATGTTTGACATGGTAAGCTGAGTCCTGCACACATAGCAAATGCAGAGGAATCCAGAACTAACATTTTAATCCAAAGATTCTGAATTAGAGAGTGCGGCTTCATCTGGTATACTAATGTAATATCCTTCACAAAGTCATATATATGGGCTGCAAATATGTGAAGAAAATTGAAAGTGATGAAAATAATTAGTACATCAAGTGTGAAAGAAAGGGTTCATTTCACATGTCACTGCCTTTCGACATATCATGAACGATCATTGACCTTCAACATTAATACTGTCACCCTATTTTTGACCACTGAATTGAATGGTGAATACTTCCGGTATTTTCTATTTTATTCAAGCTAAGATTGCTTATGTGCTCAGCTCAACAATTTCGGTCCAACAAAGGCACATAAAGAACAGGAATATACAAATGAAAAAAAACTTATCAAATACATTATTAAGACAACGAACTGAAACTCAGAAACAAAAATCGGCTATTGGAAATCTAAGCTTTTATCATTTTTACTTATTCTAAAACTTCTGTCCAGCATTGATTTGATCCATTATTAAGACAACAAAGTGCAAAACCAATACTTTCACAAATAAGCATTCAGAAAGTTACACCCAAACAGCTGCAAAGTTTTCTCCTACTTACTGCAAGTTTCCTTGTACTCCTGAAATTCTGGATGAAAATCAAGGCAAAATATAAGCTTCACAAATTCAAGAATCAAACATGATTGAATGATCGAGTTTAATTGTTAGTCTTAAACATGTGTTACAGACTTGAATTAATATTTCTTGTAAAAACAGAATGCCTACCTTTTTCCCATGATTTGATGCTTGAGATTGTAATGCAGTAAATAACTGGGTTTTTTGCATTTAAATTACAATACATTGGCTTTCGGTAGTCGTATATTTTGTTCCAAAACAATATTAGCTTTATCAATATTTTTGTCATAGGTGTGATTTGCCATACTTCGTTTCCCTCAAATGCAATGCCCTTCATGATTTGTTTTTTGAATTAACAAACTGAGAAGGAAAAGAAAAAGCTGCTGTTTTGATTTCATTGCCAGCAAACTGCCTGATATCGGGTGATAGTTTTAGGCCGACAAACAAAAAAAGAGTTCAGATAATTTGACTTTATTCATAGATTGTAAAGAGGACAATTCCATGATTTTGACGCAACAACAGTGAATAGATAAAAACCGAAAGAACTGCAGATGTTGCAAATCAGAAACAAAAACAGAAGTTGCTGGAATAACTCAGCAGGTCTAGCAGCATCTGTGAAGAGGAATCTCAGTTACCGTTTCTGGTCTGGCGCAAAGATCACAGGACCTGAAAAGTTAACTCTGATTTCTCTTCACAGATGCTGCCAGGGAAGAAGATATGTCTACCACTAAAGATGGGACAAGACTTAATTTGAAATTCAGAAAGTGGTATATGCATCGTTCTTCCAGACAAAAGAGTTGAGAAACTGTCGAATTGAGATTGGATGAGTGACTTCAATGCACCTGCAATATTGCCATACTCTAATTGCAGTGTGGATCTGGTGGGAGTGATTCAACTTAACATCACTGGTAAGCGGGAGTTTGCTAGAAATTCCTGCTAGGGAATATTTTTAAACGTTCTGAGCATTTATAGACTTGGAGACTTAGAGGCAAGTGGATAGTTCTCGCATAACTATTAAATGTATATCTTCTAATTAAGAGACATTTAAGGGCCACGCATTTCTAAACTTGAAACTTTCCTCTTGAGGAAATGTGACAAATACTTAGTTACTGAATATGACAACGAGGCTGTTGATGATCAGTGGTTAAACGATTACAATAAATTTAATAACAACATTGCCGAATTAGAATTTGTCTTAATGAGCATGGTTCTTTCAAATAATCAAATAATAGACTTTGGCATTGAGTTAACTTCTTTTTAGTTTTAACTAAGAGAGTCAGGGCAATTCAGTAGAGGCCTAGACTCAAAGCCATACACGGCAAGTTGTGGAATGAAAGTGCAACTCGTCACCTGGAATACTAAGTAATAAATGATATTTTAAAATGACTAACTGTTGTGAAATCCCATTTCTGTCCTTCGTGGGTTTGGTCGTCATGTGATTTTAGATCCATTCAACTAAAACAAAAAAAAACCTGTGGATTGTAAAAATCTGAGACATGAACAAAATTTTCAGGAAAAAACGCAGCAGATCTGATATCTGAAAAAAAAGGCTATACAATTCGCGTAGAGAGAGACTTATGTTCTAACCACAGATGAGACTTTATTTGATAGTGAAACTATAATTTGTGTAGCAATGCAGCAGATCTGATAGCACCTGTGAAAACAAAACAGGCTAAACATTTCGCGAGCCGAGAGAAACTTATGTTCTCACCACAGATGCTGCCAGACCTGCTGCATTTCTGCACAAATTATACTTTTCACCATCAAATTAAAATCTTTGGCTGACAAGGTCAATATTCTATTAATTTATAAGGTAAAAATTTGATTGTGTTTCTTTTCATTCAGTGCATATGAATATCCTAGTCACCGCTGGCATGTATGAGAAAGCCATAATTATAAGTGAATGAGAATTTGACACCCATGAAGCATCATTTTCAGAAGTACAAAAACAGAGTTAATATGTCAGCTTGAATTTGCACATATTCAGTGGCGAAAATGTCTGGAGCCAGTTTATTTTCTTTTACACAATCTGGCAATTTTTTAACAACTGTGAATTTTCCTTCGATTGGCGAAGCTTCTGACATTGGTTTGGTCAGATGTGCATTACTCCCTGCAGATTATTATTCAACATCTCTGGATTGTCAGCCAATTACTATGACCATTTGCCTATACTCAAAGCGTGCCGCTGATTATGGAACATATTTGTGGCAATAATATACATGTGGAAACTAGTTTAATCATTCCTCCAAATCATAATATTCTCTTTAGTTCCACGAGTTTGAAACCAAAGTGGAATTTAGCCCGTGCTAACAGCATCTAAAATTCTTGCTGAGAAAAGAGTTGCAAAATGGAAATCCTGATTATTGAGCTTTTTGAAGCAATGAATTTCTAAATAAACTACCTTTCACGTTATTTTTCAGCTTCTCTTCTGTTAAGGAGTAAGAATTCGGCAATCAAGTTGGAAGTAATTTAAAATATTTGATGTTATATTGGTAGATCTTGCAAAAAGTCATGCTAAAGGCAGTAAAACACCAAAAGACATAATTGCAAAGGATTAACACAAAAAATGCTGAAGCCTGTAAAGATTATGACATACGGACTGAAACGTTTTCTCTTCAGTTTGTATATCTTCAAATTTTGTGATGCATTCACTGTTCAGTCTTACACATAGCTTTGAATACAATGTGATCTTTGATCTTAGTCGGTTCATTACAGCTTGTATTTTGGTCTTGAAACGTATTCGGTTCCCATTCAATGTTGTTCATTTAGCACAGCCATTTAGCACAGTAATTTCACTTTAATAAGGCACTGGTTAAACATATTCAGGTGCACTGTGACAAGTGAGCATAAGATATCCTCATCGGCGTTGTGATGCTTCGACAACAGTGAAAATTATTGCTTTCGAGAATGCATTGAAAATGAAGTGAATGCATTCAGAGAAACAAAACAAATTCCAATTATTCTTCTAACGATAGAATGAGGTCATGCGTGGAAACTGATGGATGACACAAAATAACTGAAAGAGCAGTGTATGCTCAAAATCAAAACCAAAGCATAAAGACATAAGGTCATAGAGATATACAGCCCTTCAGTCCAACCCATCCATGCCGACCAGATATCCCAAACCAATCAAGTCCCATTTGCCAGCACTTGGTTCATATCCATCCAAACGCTTGCTATTCATATGTCCACCCAGATGCCTTTTAAATTTTGTTTTTGTACTAGCCTCTACTACTTCTTCTCGAAGCTCGTTCCAAACACACACCACACTCAACGTGAAAATGTTACCCATTAGGTCCCTTTTATATTTTTCTCCTGTCATCCTGAACCTATGCCTTCTAGTTCTGGTTTCTCCCCCATCCCAGGTAAAAGATCTTCACTGTTTATTCTATCCATGTCTTTCATCATTTTACAAAACTCTATAAGATCACCCCTCAACCTCGGATACTCTAGGGAAAACAGTCCCAACCTATTCAGCCTCTACCTCGAGCCAAAATCTTCCAACTCTGGCAACATCCTTGTAAATCGTTTCTGAACCCTATCAAGCTTCACAACCTCCTTCTGATAAAAAAAAGCAAGTCAGAATTCCACGCATATCCAAAAGTGGCCTAAACAATGTAGATTCTGAAGGAGCAAAGACGGCCATTTATGGAGTGATATGCTCTTCCTGTCGGATGTGGGAGTTAAAGGAGAGTTTCCATGTTGCTGATGATTATGTCTGCAGTAAATCCGTTTGATTGTGATCACGTGGATCGGTTGGAACGACCGTTGGGGCAGTAAGGAATTTACAAGAGGTAGGGGTGTGATTGATGGCAGCTATAAGGAGGTGGGAAAGCGTCAGATGCAGTCAGGTAGATGGGTTAACCCCAGGAATTGTAGGAAGGTAGGCAGGTAATGCAGCAGTCTTCTGTGGCAAAGCATACATTTTAGGAAAACAAAAGTAGGCAAGTCTGGCTGCATTTGGTGTGAGAATATAGAGTTAATGTTACTGATCTAGTTAACCTGAATACAGGTCTGAAGAAGTTCTGAAGATGAGTAACTGCACTCGCAGCATTGTTATGAGTGTGAAGGCGTGTACTGTACCTTGAAGCGAGAGAGAGTAAATGCTGTTCTGAAATGAGAGTTTACAAGCAGCTGTCCTATAACTAACTAGCAGTCTCATGGTGAATAGGAAAATTAAAAATTAATAACATGTATCTGTGAAATGCATATCTTAGTTGGTTGTTGTTTTGACAACAATTCAAATGTAATCAATCAGCTTAAATTATACCTCAGGATAATAAAAATTAGAAATGGATTTATTGTTTTGTCAATCTTGACACAACGAGACCGTCACATGCTGGGTGTATTAACAAGGCAGGCATTTTGAAAGTCAGGAAAAAGTGAGGACTGCAGGTGCTGGAGATCAGATTCAAACTGGAAAAGAACACCTGTCAGGAAGCATCTGAGGTCCTGGAGAGTCGATGTTTCGAGCATTAGCTATTCATCGGGAATGATCGTGTGGTCCAAGGGGGCTGAGAGATAAATGGGAGGAGGTTGTGGATGGGGCAAAGGTAGCTGAAAATGTGATAGGTGGATGAAGGTAGGGGTAAAGGTGATACATCGGAGAGGAGGGTGGAGTGGATAGGTGGGAAGAAAGATGGACAGTTCAAAAGGGCTCTGCTGATTTGGAAGGTTGGATCTAGGATAAGGGGGAGAGAGGAAATGAGGCGACATTTGAAATCCGCATTGATCCCGTGTGATTTGAGGGTCCCAAGGCAGAAGATGAAGCATTCTTCCTCCAAGTATCGAGTCTCAAGGTGGAGATGAGGCATTCTTCCTCCAGGTCTGAGATGTCTTGAACATCTCTACAACACACGCACTAAGCAAGCCAACTGCCTTTTGACTCACCCTCCAACTCCACCAAGGGCATGCAAGTCCAGTGTCTCCACCAATGCCAAACTCGAGTCACCAGGTGTCAGGTGGAAGAATGCCTCCTCTTCAGTATTGGGACCCTTCAAACATATAGGAGCAATGAGGATTTCACCAGTGTCCTCATTTCCCCTACCCCACCTAATTCCAGACCTAACCTTCCCACTTAGAACCGCTCTCTTGAAATGTCCTACTTAGCCGTCTTTCTTCCCACTTGCCCACTCCACCCTCCTCTCAGACCTATCAGCTTCAACCCCACTTTCATCTGCCTATTGCTTTCCCAGGTGCATTCCCCTCAGCCCAACACCACCTCCAGTTTATCTCTCAGCTCTCTTGGGCCACCCACTCATTCCTGATAAAACGCTTATGTTAAAAATGTTGACTGCCCTGCTCCTTGGATGTTGCCTGACCGGGTTTGCTTTTTCAGCACCACATTCTTTGATTTTGAAAGTCAGCAACAGTAACTGTCGTTGAGAAAGTAATCGCCAAAGAAATACTCTCTTATCAAAGGTACGTTTTAATACGAAACATCTTCATAGTACAAAGAAAGAAGACGACCCAGGAAAATCCACAGCTGGAAGAAGAAAGACACCAACGAAGACGGCCAGTGCATGGTTTTGAAATTAATTTGATGTAATTTCAATGACAGCTTTATTGGAACAGTATATTGTTTGGTATAATTAACTTTGGGGTTCACTGCCATGCCGTAGCAGCATGGTGACTCATGTCCGTTGTTTGGACAGATGTAGACAGATCCAGTTAGAGATTTGGACAGATTTGTACAGATTTCGGGTACGATATATCCCAGCAGATTTAAGCACTTGCCGATTAGTGTTCTACAACTTTACTAAAAAACGTAAATTATACTTGAGGCAAATGGAGTAAGAATATAAAGAAAGGGAAAAATAGCGCCACAAGAGAAGAAAGACAGAGAGAAAGCGGAGAGAGAAAAAAGGAGAGCAAGAAAGAGAGAGAATGAAAGAGAGAGAGAAAGACAGAGAAGAAAGAGTAAGATTGAGAGAAGAAAAAGAGAGAAGGTTCTTAGCTGAGCAAAGCGAAAGAGAGAGGATGGAGAAAGAGAAAGGGAGGAAGCATTTGAACTCCAGAAGTTGTGCATTAGTCAGGAAATGAAGTTAACACGATGGAGATGAAGAGAGAAGGCAGTGATGTATACAAATATGTTAAAATATTGCCACAATTTGATGAGAAAGATGTTGAAGCCTTCTTTATTGCATTTGTAAAATTGGCTAGGTATATGGGGTGTTTAGAGAACTTGTGCGTAATGCTAGATCAGATTAAACTGGTAGACAGAAATAGGGAGATATTTTCAGCGTTGTCATATGATGGGTGAAACGGTTATGCAGCTGTCACACAAGGCATTTTGAGTGCATATGAACTAGTACTAGAATTGTATAGACACCTGTTCAGAAACATAAAGAAGGAATGAGGTCAGACGTGTGTTATGTTCAAAAGAATTAAACACAGTCATTTGAGAAATGCGTGCAGGCCCTAAAAATAGGTAAGATCTGTGAGGCTCTAAGAAAGATGATTCTGCTGGATGAGTTTAAAATCTCTCTTACAGAGGTGATAAGAACCCATGTGGCTGAACAAAAACTTCAAGAAGTGAGAAAAATAGCAGAGGCGTCAGATGGATATGCAATAGTTCATAAAGCAAATATCAGCTTCTGGCAAGAATTTCATCCTGTGAGGAATAGAAGTTGGGACTAAAACAAAAGACTAAAGCACACTGGCAGTAGTTTACCACGGGTTCAAGAAGAAGCCTAAAAGGGTGAAAAGTAAATGAAGGTCCTCATGGTTGTTTCCACTGTTTTAATGTGGGACACGTAAAGTCACGGTGCCTGTTGTTAAAGAAACACACTATGGAATACGCTCAGGTAAAATAGGCTAAGCCAGTGCCATAAGTGAAAGTGGTAAAGGAAGCCCGAAGAAAAGTCGAGGAGCTGCCAGGGAGTGCACGGCCTCGGCAGAGCCCGGGTATGGAGTTAGTGCCTGATCTCTATCACGACTTCACCCCTGTAGGTACACTTTACTAAGAAAGAATGGGGAAGATGGGGTATAGATTATAATTTTGAGATATACGGGATGTAATTAGTTTCTAATAGTAAGTGTTTAACATATTTGTACTCTTTCTGAGCTGTTATCGGTGAGTGGCAATTTGTGAGACAGATGGTCAGAGATTTAGCGTTCTACTGGTAAGATCCGGTTGGAGTGCCAACTCAAGACTGGAGAAGTAAAAGTGGGAGTAATTGATAGAGTTACATTTCCAGGAACATAGTTTGCTCTTGGGAACGTTTTAGCAGGATCCAAGGTGGGAGTGACGCCCCTTGCTGTGGAGAAGCCATAGGAAGACCAGGGAACTGAAGAGTTAAAAGAAAAATACCCTAAAATATTTCCAGACAGTGTAGTAATAAGATTCAAGACCGTATGTCACAGCACGAAGCAAAAACTAAAGAGAAAGACAAAGGATTTGAGCTTCAGTTAACGGGCACCCTGTTTAATAATGCACGAAAAACCTGAGCAGGAAAAGGTTAGGCAGAAGTGTTTAATCCTGAAAGGTGAATGGATCACAACAGAAAGACGAGACAATAATGATATATGTAGATTAATGCAAACTCAGAAAAGGAATCAGAATGTATTCCTGAGGGTTATTATCTTAAATATAGGATCCTAAGAAATACAGACCGCAGTAGGCTAGTGCAGAGAAGAAATAGGCAGATGCCCTTCAGATTGTGTTGCTTGTCGCATACAATCAGGGATGTGATGGGTAGCACCCGAATTTCCGGTAGCCGGTCACTCGGTGTAACAAAGAGTCAGGCAAAGCTTCAAAATTATTTCTATTTGACTGGACTGCACCAGGGTGTGGTTAACTTTTGCCGTACAAGTCATGCATGCCAAATGATAGGTACACCAAAGGCACTAATAAACCCAGCGTCTTTGTTGCCAATTTCTGCATTCGAAGAACCTCTCGCGCGATTTATGATCGATTTTGTAGGTTCCCTATGTAAAATTAAATGTGGAAACCAGCACTTGCTCAACATAATGGGTGAGTCCACCAGATTTCCAGAGGCAATTCCACTACCAGCAAAAAGGGTAATAGTGGTGTTAGTAGCTTTCTTTATGTGGTATCAGCTACACAGTGAGATTCAGTGAGACCAAGGGTCTAATTTTACTGGTGGGCTATTTAGATAAGTCATGGATAGCTTAGGCACACAGCATTTTAAATCAAGTGCATATCGTCCTGAATCGCACATAGCTTTAGAAAGGTGGTATCAGAACCTGAAGACCATGTTAAGAGTGTACCGTCAGGATGACCCGAATAATTAGGATTAAAGTATGCCATTCATAATGTTCACCATTTGAGATGCCCCAAACGAATCCACTTGGTTTACTCCCTTTGAGTTAATATTCGGATGTGAAGTGAGAGGGCCTTTAAAATTAATGAAGAGGAATTGAAGAACAAATTTCGAAGATCTCACAGTTAGATTATGTACCTGAGGTGAGGGAGAGATTTAATCGATAGGTGAGTTAGCTGAACAGCAGCTGAAAAGGGCACAGCATAGATCGAAGCAGGTGCAAGATGAAAGAAAATCCTCTGAAATTCAGACGTTTTCCTGGGGGTGGTGAATTAGTTTTGTTACTAGTGGTTGGAGATTCCGTCAAAGCCAGGTTTAGTAGTGCCTTTAAATTGAGAAAAAGTTGAGTCATGTAAATGATCTAGTTACTGCTCCGCAGAGTTAGAAATCAAATCCAATTGTTTTGAGGTTTGATGTACCTCAAAATACGTTAGCAATGAGGAAGTCCTTGAGTATTTGGACAGGTTCGTGAACTACTTGTCTCAAGAACAAATAATCCAGTTGAAAGGTTTGTTGCAGTAGTATGAGGACATATGCAGGAATAAGGTGATGAGAAATAATATGGTTGTGCATGAGGTGGAAGTAGGGAGTGCTTTTCTGAGAAAACAATACCACTACAGTCTTAATCCTTTCAAAGCCACACAGGTCCAGAAGGAAGTAATGTTGAAAGAACGTATCACTGAACCGAGTCAGAGTGAGTGGAGTTCACCGCCCATGTTAGTATCCAAACCTGACTGGACTCACCGATTTTGTGTGGACTATTGTAAGGTCAATGCTGCATCAAAATCGGACCCATGCCCAACAGCAAGATTGGAGGACTGTATAAAGGAATTTGGACAAGCCACGTGCATCACAAAGTTGGACTTAATGTATGGTTATAGGCAGGTACCTTTATCAGAGAAGGAGAAATGAGTTTTTGCATTAGTAACCACAAATGATCTATATTAATTCAAAGTGATGCCCTTTGGAATGAAGAACGAACTAGCCGCATGCCAAAGACTCATGAACAGGCCGGTCTTTTGATAAACAAATTGTGCAGTTTAGTGATGTAGTGATCTTCAGCGAGTTGTGAAAAGATCACATGAGAGTTGGTAGAACTCTCTGAACAATTATGAGAAGTGAAACACATAATAAACTTAAAGGAAACAGAATGCACAAAGGTAGTGGATAAGCTATTGTGAAATAACGTCGTTCATGAAAGATTAACACCAAGGAAAACCAAGACGAAGGTCATCGAAGAGTTTCCATGGCCATCCTTTCAGAAAGTGATGTTTCCATTTTTGATACAAAAGGGATTCTAGCAGAAGTTTGTTGCAAAATTCAGCAGCTTGGTGGCATGGCTAACAGATATACTGAAAAAGAACACAAAGTGTAAGTCGATAGAGAAATGCCAGGGGGCATTTGAGAATGTTAACGCAGTGTTAACTATCGCACCAGTTTTACCAACACCAATCTTTTTGAAAGTCTTCAAAGATGCAATTGATACTAGCGATATAGGAGTTTGACCTGTACTGCTCCAGAAAGTTGGTGATGGAATTGAACAGCAATTTTTCTTCATTTCAAAGAAACTCAACACCCACTCGAGAAAATACTCTACTATCGAAAATGAATTATTGAGTTTGTTATTGGCCTTGCAACATTTTAATGTTTATTTGATGTGCAAAGATCACAAACCTCTTAACTTCTTAAAATGATCTTAGCCAAGTATATGAGACTATTTCATTTGAGTCTTATGTTACAGAATCTTAATGTTCAAATTGTACATGTTGTTTGTAAGAATGTGATAGCAGATGTGTTATTGAGGATTTAAAGGATAAAGTATAGATTAGATTGAATAGATGCAAATGCTATATATGTATATATCTTATATAATATATTTAATATATAAATGTGTGTGTGGCGAAATTAACATGAACTTATATTAATGACCAGTGTAATTTATTGTAATGTGATTAAGAATTAGAAGAAAAGAATCCATCTTTTTGCTAAGATAGTTTGTTTTATTAAGGGGGAGGTGTCATGAAGTGGAAGGCGTGGACTGTACGATTAAGAGAGAGTAAATGCTGTTCTGAACTAAAAGTTTACAAGCACCTGGCATATGAATAATTGGTAGTCTCAGAGTGTACGGAAAAAAATTGAAAATACATAACATTTAGGTGTGAAATACATACCTGAGTCTGTCACTGTTTCGACAATAATTCGAATTTAACTAATCAGTTTCAATTATGCCTTAGGATACTAAAACCCAGTCGAAATTGAATTCATTGTTTGGCTAACCTCGAAGCAATGTTAGGGAGATCCAATGCTGGCCGATAAAAAAGCTGGCAGTTTGAATGTTAGGCAGTGTAACTGCCATGAAGAAAGTAACTGCCATTGAAACACTCTCTATCAAAGATACGTTTTCAATTGAGACATCTTCACAGTAAAAAGACAGAAGACGACCCAGGGAGTTCTTTAGCTGGAAGAAGAAAGACAGTTACTGTATGGTTTTGAAATTAATTTCATGTAATTTTAATAAGTGTTTTCCTGGAACAGTAAAATACTTACAGAGTTGAAGGCAGATAATAAGTAGTTAAGAGAAAGGGGGCTTAGAGTTGTTGCTTAATGTTCACGTTATAATTTAAGAATACGTTTATATTATTTTCTTTCAACACAGGATTTTGGGAGTTCTCTGTCACTCAGATTACGATCCGATGTGAGATTTTCGGAGTGTTTGGTTTCACTAACAGATGAGTTCACCGCAGTATCGTAACAACATCAACCCTGCTTCTCTCCACAGATACTGCCTAACGTGCTGACAGTTTTTTTTTCCAAAAAAATCACATATGTGCTTGTTTGTGTGTGTGCATACTAAAGTCATTGTGCTGTGGAAAAGAATGGTACACAAAATGTATAACTTTCCGTGATTGCCAAAACAAGCACATGGGCCATAAGAAATGTTGGTTGTACTGTGAATTATTGTCATTTGCAGAACAGCCGAGTGAAGGCTGGATTTTAGAAATTCAACATCAATATTTGAAAGATTTTAGAATGCAAGTTTCAACAATATGACCTTAAAAGAGAAAATATTTGAACTGCCAATGCAACAAGGTCGGATACATGAGATGAGATGATAGATCTCTTGTTGATTGAGCCCTGATGAAAGATACAGACCTGAAACGCTAACTTCTCTGCTCCCCCGATGTCGCTTGACCTGCTGTACTTTTTCTAACTGTACCCTTTATCGACTCTGACTTTTCAACATCTGCAGTCCTCACTATCCCTCGATCTCGTTGTATGCCAGGAATCCACAATGTGTTGTAATTTGACTGCAAATGGGATCACTAGATACCATTTGGTGTCTTTAAAACCGGTGCCGGATTGCTGCTATAACGATGCTCTTTGGAAACATAGAGATGGTCTGTGGAAATTGGTGCAACCGTTTCATGGTGCAAGAAGCGGGAACAGTGACTCAAAATTCATTTTATAAAACTAACAAAAATCATACTGGATTCTGAGATTCGGTACCTGGGCCAACGTTTTTTATCTGTTCCCAATTTTCCTTGAAAAAGCAGCAGTTAAGTGCATTTCAGAATAGTTGCCGTCCATTTCACCGATGTATGCTGGTAGGAAACGGGTTCCTTGCACTGTATTTGGGAAGGTATGGCAATATAGCTCCACGTCAGAATTGCAGTTGAAGTCCAGAGGCTGCTGCTTCGATTATGCAGTTTCAATGGCAGGAATGACAGATTGTTTATGTAACGGTAATAAACAGGTTGGTTTTCCATGGATTATGCTATGCTTTTTGAGTGCTGGTGGATGTGTAATCATCCAAACAAATCCACTGCATGCCTGACTTGGCCACTTTAGACGGCAAACTGTCACTAACACATAACTGATTTGACAGTCATCCTTATGGTCATAGGATTTAAATTGCAGGCAAGCATCCTTTTCTAGAACCAAAAGAGAAAATGCTGGAAAATCTCAACAGGTCTGGCAGCTTCTGTAAGGAGAGAAAAGAGCTGACGTTTCGAGTCTAACTGGCCCTTTGTCAAAGCTTTTCTAGACAATGTTGGCCAAAATCGACTGTGGGAGGAAATCGGAGCAACCAAATGATACCCATACACATAGAGGGAAAATGTGCGAACTCCACTCAGACAGTCGCCCGAGGCTGGAATTGAACCTGGGGACCTGGTATAGTGAGGCAGCAGTGCGAACCACTGAGCCCCCGTGCCGCCAACGTTTCCTATCGCATACACTGCAGACAAGGATGACCAGAAGCATGGTACATTGGCGAGACTAGGCAGAGGCTCTGGTCATGGATGAATGAACA
The DNA here is from genome assembly GCF_004010195.1 of Chiloscyllium plagiosum. NCBI lineage: Eukaryota > Metazoa > Chordata > Chondrichthyes > Orectolobiformes > Hemiscylliidae > Chiloscyllium > Chiloscyllium plagiosum. The sequence continues at coordinate 856,502 of NC_057756.1, read as the reverse complement.
CCACAAAGCAATCACCAGCCTGGAGTGATCCCTCCTAGTCCGGGACATTTGGCTTTGGTCCTTTGGGGACAATCCTCCAAGGTCGGCTTCGGGACAGGCAACAATGCAATATGGCCGAGCAGAGGCTGATAACCAAGTTTGGTACCCATGGGGATGGCCATAACTGGGACCTTGGATTCACGTCAAACTACAGGTGACCCCACTGCATTATGCACTCGCTCTCTCGCTCTCTGTCTCTCGCACACACACACTCCTACAGACCCACACATTCACGCAGACCCTCTCTCATACACAAGCTGTCTCTCATAGGCTCATGCATGCATTCCCCACACTCACACCCACACACGCACCCTCTCACAGACTTCTACCCGATTACATTCACACACGTACACCTGGAAACACACCCTCCCAGGCGCTCACAGCCTCATGTGCACACACATTCTCGGTCTAACCTGCATGCATAAACACATAGGTTTATGTGGTGAATTTGTACTTGCAGAATTACATTTTATTTTGCTTCAAAACTGCATAAATCCATGTAAGGTTCTGTACACCAGGACACAGACGGACCTTTAGTTCACACCTTCAATGGATTATCTAAGCTGTGATGGCACCTGGTGTTAAAGATATCTTGAGAATGTAACTTTAAGAAAGTTCTGGGATTTACACATGAAAGAACCAAAACTGAAATTATCTTTCTAAAAGATGAAAGACGTAATCTAAATTTGTTTAGCATTACATTCCATTACCCTGCAATCTTGTTGCTACAACTCCTGTGTCTTATGATTCTGCTCCACAACAACTTGATGAAGAAGCAGCGATTCGAAAACTAGTGCCTCTAAAATAAATCTGTTGGATTATAACCTCGTTTTGCGTGATTTCTATCATTTTTTTTTAAATGGAAGTCTGGTTCCTTATTGTATTGTTCAGGCTTGATATTATAAACTTAACTTTTCAGCTGTTGCAACAACAATAGACAATAGACAATAGGTGCAGGAGTAGGCCATTCTGCCCTTCGAGCTTACACCACCATTCAATATGATCATGGCTGATCATCCTCAATCAGTATCCTGTTCCTGCCTTATCTCCATAACCCTTGATTCCACTATCCTTGAGAGGCCTATCCAACTCTTTCTTAAATAAATCCAGAGACTGGGCCTCCACTGCCCTCTGGGGCAGAGCATTCCACACAGCCACCACTCTCTTGGTGAAGACGTTTCTCCTCATCTCTGTCCTAAATGATCTACCCCATATTTGTAAGCTGTGTCCTCTTGTTCGGCACTCACCCATCAGTGGAAACATGTTTCCTGCCTCCAGAGTGTCCAGTCCTTTAATAATCTTATATGTCTCAATCAGATCCCCTCTCAGTCTTCTAAGCTCAAGGGTATACAAGCCCAGTCGCTCCAGTCTTTCAATCTCAATAGATAGCAATGGAGATACTCACCTGCTTCTTTCAAAGCTTCTTGGCATTTCTCCAGTTCTGCAATATTGTGAAGCCGTGTTAAATATTTATGTTTTAACGAAATGAATTGTCATCTCCCCCAATTGTTAAAACATCAAAAGCCATCCGAAATATTATCTGATCCACACTATCCTTTTCCTTCCATCTTGCTCTATTAATTCTGTGGCTATAGCTTAAATCCAACTCGATCCCTGATATTTTTTCCTTTGGCTTTCGTTATGAGTGACGTGCACAGCAAATGCTTTGGAGTAAGTTGGACATTCTCCATGCTCTTGCGACAATTCATATCCTGCATTCTCTATTGTACACATGTCCTCGAAATCTGCATTAATTCATATTGATCTTAAACTACAATATCAACAAAGTTGCATTTTTAAATACATTTATCAGACTGAAACCTCTAATTTCCAAAGACAGGATAAAACTTGTCCAAACATTTCAAATGATTAGGAATAGTCAGTGCATATGTCATCTGGGCCGATTTTCCCCGTGCAAGTATGGCAATGTTGTCTTGAGGAAGAAAGTTACACGAATTAAGGTAGAGTTAGCCTCATACGGTGTTTCTAAATGAGTATCGATCATTAGCACCACATGACATTTTCTGGAACATCTAAACGTGATACAATTGTACGTAATTTACTCATACGTCGGTTCCTTGCACATTTTGACATATTTCCATAACTATGTCTTATAGACAATTGCGTGAGCTGAAGTTCGTGGATTTGATGATAAATTCATGTGGTTAAATAATGAGGCAGATGTTCGAATTCTCAGTTCGTATTTCATGAAACTTGGATTACATTTTTTTTTGTATGAACCATGTAGATTGCAAGATGCAGTTGGTTCCCAGGGGAATTTGAAACTCCGCATCACCTGCTTTTGGGACCTTTTCTTTTTATTAATTTATGAAAAAGCTATATCAGGGAACTAAAAGTGATTTTACTGTATTCAGTTGTTGAAGATTCGATACATAAAACCTGAGATTTTCGATATTTACAGTGTAGCTTGAGATTGTATTTAACGAACATTGTAGGAGAAATTGGGTTTGTGCAATTCTATTGCATTGGAACAAAATGAAGAAATCCAAGAAATATGGAATTTGTGATATACTTTGAGCTGGTGTCAACAGTTTTACTGGCATTGAATGCACCTTACTATCAGTAGATTGGTTTCAAAAGTTACAAGGTTTTGTCTTAAAGAAAACAAAATCTCTCTCTCATTTGAAGGGAGAAGAGATTACAACTGTCGTCCAGACTCATGAGTGACTGTCACAATTAGGCCACTGACCAAAATAGTTCAGGCATTTTTTTCTTTGGCACAGAGAAAATGACCTGGTTTAGCAATGTGATGAAACAATCAGTGATGGTGGGCAGGAAGGAATTCTTTCTGCTAAATTCTTATTAAATAGACTTAGTAATCTGTGCTTCGAATCGGGCAGACTGCAGAGAAGAGTACACATTGAACAGGCCTAAATAGGCAGATGGAAGAGAGATCAGAAGAAGCAGAGGAGGAAGATCAAGGGACTAGTATTTTAACACGTTGATTAGGGAGAAGGATACGATCCCTACCAATGTAGAGAGGTTAAATCATCCCATGTGGACACCCTGATGTTCTCTCATATCAGTGAATAATTCCCAATTGTTAGGGTTGCATAATTTCTTTCAGCAATTAACTAATACATACTGATACATTGGTATCAAATTAATGCTTAACACAAGCCCCAAAATCCACACTGCTTATTGGCTGACAGGTGGTGGGTGACAGGGGGTGTGAGGATGGTGGGAATGACTGATCGGGAAAAAAAATGACTGATATCCATGTATCAGATTGGATCTTTGCACATGTTTTAATCCGGTCTATTTTGTGCACTGATGCACTTACCTACCATTGAATGCTCATGGAGTTGTCACTCTACTTACGTCACCAACTGTCACCCTTTCACCATCATCTGGCTGCTCATTATTACTTCACTTACCTTGTGCACACACCTTTTCTTAGTTCTGATCAAATTTGTTCTGGGACTTTTAAACAATTTAACTCTTCCAATATGGTAGCAAGAGTCAGATAATACAGACTGTGATCCGCACAGTGATGAGTATATTTCTTGCCATTTTTCACTGATGGACGCATCAGGACAAGTAAGACTTTTTTATATTGATGGGAAAACCGCCATCACTTTCCCAGCTATTCATAAATTGCATTAGACAAAAGTTTTCATTGTTATAACCTCTCATTTATTGCCATGTAAATTGGAATGCAAGACGCCAATCTTCAAAAATGCCAACATCGCTATATCTGGAAATTTACATATAACTTATATTAAACAATACGGACACATCTCGTATGCATATCGCTTGTCACCTCTTTTTTGTTGTTTCAACGAAACCATTAATATGGACTAACATAAATTGAACTGCAAATGCAGGATGTATCAGTTATCACATTAAGTGTGTCACTCATTCACACAAAGTTAAATGTGAAGTAACAACCTGTCTGTTTTTCTTTTATCTTTGACTCTATGAACATAGAATAGACAAAGCATCTTTTTTAAATAAAATTGTAAAGGGTATTATTAAAAGGATGAAGTCTCCATGTAATTCCATGTGGTTATTATAGTGCTTATAAAGATGATTCTTTAAAATTCTTTTGTGAGACTTAAGCGTCTCTCGTTGGCCAGCATTGATAACCCGTCCTTATTTGCCCTTGAGAAGATGGTGGAGAGATTCCTTCTTGAATTTCTGCAGTCCACTTGCTGTGGGTTGATCCACAATGCTGGTAACAAGGGAATTCCAGGATTTTTACCCAATGACTATGAAGGAACGGCGATATATTTTCAAGAAAATGTCGTGAGTGGCTTGGTGTTCCGAAGTACCTGCTGCCCTTGCCCTTCTAGATGGAAGCGTTCGTGGGTTTGGAAGGTACTATCTGGGATCTTTGGCGAATTTCTGCAGTGAATCTAGTAGATAGTGAGCGCCGGTGATGGAGGGATTGAATGTTTTATATGTGGAGCCAATCAACCAGGTTGCTTTGTCTTGGATGGTGTCAAGCCTCTTGAGTTTTGATTGAGATGCACCCATCCAGGCAAGTGGAGAGTATTCTATCACACTCCTGACTTGTGCTTTGTAGATGGTTGGTAGATTTTGTGGTGTTAGGAGGTCAGTTACTCGTGACAGTATCCCTAGTCTCTTGTAGCCATTGTGTTTATGTGATGAATTCAGTTGAGTTTCTGGTGAATGATAACCACAAGGATGATGATAGTGGGGGATTCAGTGATGGTAACAACATTGAATGCAAAGAGCTTTGTTAGAGTACCTCTTATTTGTGAAGATCATTGTCTGGCATTTCTGTGGCACAAATGTTTATTTCTATTTGTCGGCCCAAGCGTGGATAATGTCCAGATCTTGTTGCACTTGATCATGAACTATTTCAGTAACTGAGGAGTGACAAATGATGCTGAACACTGTGCAATATAAGCAAACAGCCCCAATTCTGACCTTAGGTCATTGCTGAAGCAGCTGAAGATTACAGGGCCGAGGACACTACCCTGATGAACTCTTACAGTCCTGCAGTTGAGATGACTGACCCTCCAAAACCACAACCATTTTCCTTTGTGTCAGATATAACTCTAAACAGTGGAGTGTTTCCCCCCTGATATCCATTGATTCCAGTTTTGCCCGGACTCCTTAATACATTACTCAGTCAAATGTTGCCTTGATATCAAGGGCTGTCACTTTCACCTCACTTCTGGAATTCAGCTCTTTTGTCTATTTTTGAACAAAGGTTGTCATGAGATCTGGAGCTGAGTGACTCTGGCGAAACCCAATCTGGGTGTCACTGAGCAAGTTGTTGCTGAGCAGGTGCTAATTGATAGCACTATTGATGATCCCTTCCATCACTCACTGATGCTGGATAGTAGACTGATTGGGTGGTAATTGGCTGAATTTGATTTGTCCTGCCTTTTGTGTGCAGATATACCTGGGCAATGTTCCACATTGTCAGTAGATGCCAGTGTTGTAAATGTACTGAAAGAGCTTGGCTAGGGGAGCGGCAAGTTCTTGAGCACACATTTTCAGGACTATTTCCGGCATGTTCAATATATTAGTGTATGAATAACAGAGGTTGTTAGACAATGGGAAAAACTGCAAACTGCAACTATTCACTGGCATGAGAAACTTACGATTCTTAATAATAATTTGCCATAAATTGTGGTAGTTCTCTTTAGACAATGAAGATTCAAATTAGATTCATCGAAGTGCTCAATGTGTGGCTGGCCCACAGCGATTAGTTAAGCATCAAGGATCGCGTGGTGATTTTTAAAATATATTCAGGTTTTCTTAGCCACTGTTATCACTTCAGTTTACGAATGAAATTTAAAGACCTACCGCATATATAAAGCAATGTTCATCACTCAGTACTGAATATTGCTTTATATTTTCTGAATGATCGTTGAATCTGCTTAGGAATGGGTTGAGCTGGAATAGTATTTGTCCGTGAAAATCTGCTTGTGGATGCGAAGTAATTGCCCACCTAGATCTTTTACTTTATCTTGGCAGTCACTTAATTCTGAAACATAAAAAGGTGACACAATGTCAGTACTTCCTATTCAACACCCCCCAGTATGCTTTATTAATTCTCCATTATGTGGACTTCCAAACTCTGTTCATTAAATCTAGGAAATGTGTTTTGATGATCCTTGGAGATCAAGCAGCAAAGCACAGCTGGCCAGAGAACTTTAGAACAATAGTGCCTGAACGCCTAGAATTTGCTATGGCAGGTAAGTAAATCTCAGAGTCTGAGAAAGAAAGAGTCATTATAAAGTAGCACGACAAACGGCAGCAGGAACAAATAAACAACACAAATTTGGGTTGTAGAAAAAGAAAGGTGAAAGTCTGTGATATAACAGTGAGATACAATGGAAGAAAACGTCATGCATGCCACTTGCTGAAATTATTGAACTGCTTAATAAGTCCTGTGCAATTAATAACCAATCAGCTAAATCTAACTCGATAATTCCTTTGAAAGTTGCAAATAGTGATGAAATCTATAAAGAATGTCCAAGGATATGACATAAAAGAATGATAACCCTAAAACATGCTACAATTGTCAATAAATGAAATAGGAGACATAAGAAGAAGAAACTTGAACTAACAAACTTTGAACTTGAACTAAATTTAAAGGGAATTAAAGTTCCATAAACTAATACTTTTTACAGCTCGAAATCGCTTCATATTTCTTGGAGGTGTGATGTTGAGAATTTCACGCACAGTTGAAGTTTGATGATGTTTATTCCCCTGCATACTGTGTTGGAAGAAGTGACAGTCATACAGTCAATGGGAGTTAAGCAAATCATTCAGGAAAATCCTTTGTGTATCTGCTTCTTAAATTGCAATCAACATGAAGAATAGTGACCATTGCTTTGTGGCCTCAAACCGTCCTGAAATGTTGGGCAAACAATACGAGAAGTGCAAACCAAACATGCGGTAGGATCTTGAATTCCTGGAAAAGCCAGACGTATCTGCAATCGGAAACATCAATCCAAGATGATACATTCCATGCAAGAGTTCGGATGTCACGAAGTCAATGTGATTCAATGAGAGGAGAACAAAGAGCCAGCAGTCGTTACCAACACGAATGTAAGAAAGATTGAAGCAGCTTGCAATGTTTTCGCTGAGAAAAAAAAAATGGAAAAAGATGGAATATAATGAATCAATACATCAAAGGTGACAATCTGTCCCTTTTTTATGATTGCTGTGAAATTGAATGTTGAAGTAAGAGGATGAAAATGATAAGTGGGTAGGCATAAATGTTCGTCAGGTGCCAATAATTTAAAGTCTCGTCGAACAACGACATTCTTGGAATACTTTAATCTGAAAAGCTTGAACATGTGACACACGGTTAGACCTAGAATTATGGAATCCCTACAACACATATGGAGGCCATTTTGCCTACTGAGTCTGCACAGACCCTTTGAGGCATAACTGATTAATCTAAATAAGTTGCAAATTTTAGCATACTGTGCAGAAATTGAACATGGTTAACCCACGTAACCTGCAAACGTTTAGACTTTGGGAGGAAACCGGACCATATGCTGAAAATAGAAACATCTTCCCAAAATCTACGCTGTTCAGGCCATTCCATATTCTGTATGTTTCAATTACATCTCCCCTCATCCTTCAAAACTCCATCAGGTAGAAAACCAGAGTTTTCAAACATTTCTCATATGTTATCTTTCCATTGCTAGGATCATTTTTGTGAATGCCCTCTGAATACACTCCAGAGCCAACGCATCCTTTTTGAGATATGGTCCCAAGACTGCGCACAATACTCCAAATGTTGGCTGACCAGAGTATATCCTTGCTTTTGTATTCAAGGCCTCTCAAAACAAATATCATCATTGCATTTGCCTTCCTAACGACTGACTCAACCTGCAAGTTTGCCTTGAGAAAAATCCAGAACTCGAAATCCAAAGTCTCTTTGAATTACAGGATTCGGAATTTTCTCTCCATTTGGAAAACAGTCCTTGCCTCTACTCTCCCTACGAAACTGCATGACCTCATAGTTACCTGCATTGTGCTCCATCTACCCCTTCTTCGTCTACTTTTCTAACCTGTCCAAATTATTTTGCAGCCACATAACTTCCTTAATGCTACCTGTCCTCTCCTTATCTTTTCATCGTCTGCAAAAGTAACCAGAATTCACTCAGTTCCTTCACCTATACGGTTACTTTTAAAATGAAAATTGCGTTCTAAACAATGAGTCTTGCTGAACATCACTTGTCATCAGCTGCTGCCCTGAGAAGGAACCTTTTGTCCCCACTCTCTGCGTTCTGCCAGACAGCCAAGCTTCCATCTATGCTAGCCCCTTGCTCTGACATCATGGACCTACATTACTCAGTAGCCTCCTGTACAGCACCTTGTCAAGTCATTCTTGATGTCCAGGTAGATAACATGCTTTGACTCTCCTTGGTATAATCTGCTCGTTACTTCCACAAATAATTCTATCAGATTTGCCACACATGACTTCCCATTAATGAAACTATGCTGATTTTGCCCAATTTTACCATACATGCACGTACAAGTATTCAAAAATCTCATACTTCACAAATGATTCCAGGTTCTTACCCATTGTGAACGTTAAGCTAATTGGTCTGTAATTTCTTGTCTTTTGACTCGCTCCCTTTTTAAAAAGGATTGACCCATTAGTGATTTTCCTGTCCTCTGGGACCCTCCATGATTATGGCCATTCCTGCAAGATCACCACTAAAACCTCCACTATACCTTCAGATATCTCCTTAGAACTCTGGAGTGTAGTCCATCTTGTCCAGGAGATTATCCACCTTCAGTACATCCAGATTTTCTAGCAACGTCCCCTTCGTGATGGCCATCATATTTGGTTCTTCCCCCTCAAACTCTTGAATTTTTGCAATATTTCTCATGTCTTGCACTGTGAAGACAGATGCGAATCAATTATTCAGTTCCTCAGCCATTTCCTTGTTCTCCACTACTATTTCTCCAGCGTTATTCTCCAATGGCCTAATGACCATTTTTGCCTCGCTTTTGAAAGAAATTCTTACAGTCTTCCTGTCTTTTACTGGCTAGCATAACCTCATTTTAATCTTCTCTCTCTTTGTGTGTGTTTTTGTTGCCTTCTGTTGGTCTTTGTAAGATTCCCAATCCACTGGCTTCCCACTGCTCTTTGCCACAAAATATATTGTCTCTTTTGCTTTCGAGCTGTCTCTGATACCCAAGTCAGCCATGGTTGCCTCATCCTCCCTTTACCATGCTTATTATTCATCCGGATGAATCCCTGCTGTGCCTCCTGAATTGTTCCCAGTAACACCTGCCATTGCTGTTCCATTGTTTTTCCTGATGGGCTCCTCTCCCAGTCAATCTATCCAGGGCCCCCACATGCCTCTGTAGTTGCATTTTTTCAGCTGTAATGCCATTACCTCTGATTTTATCATCTCGCTCTCAAATTGCAGAGCAAGTTCAATCATATGATGATCACTGCCTCCTACGGGTTCCTTCACCTTAAAGTCCCTTGGCAAGTCTGCCTCATTGCACAACACTAAATCCAGTATTGCCTGTTCCCTAGTGTAGTCCACCACAAAATGCTCCAGAAAGCCATCTCGAAGACACTCCACGAATTCCTTTTCCTGCAATCCACTACCAATCTGATTTTCTCAGTCCACTTGCACTTTTAAATCCCCCAAGATCACTGCATCTTTAACTTCCCTTTACATCTTCTCTACGTCCTCTTGTATCTTGCATCCCAGCTCCTGACTATTATTTGAATACCTGTACGTAACTCCAATGTTGTTTTACTTTTTCCTTCCCTCAATTTTACCCACACAGATTCTATACCATCTGACCCTAGTTTATTTTTTACTATTGATTTAATTTTATTGCTTATTAATGTAGCAAACCCAACCCTTCTTCCCACTTGCCTATCTTTTCAAAAGGATGTACATCCTTGATTATTCAGATCCCAATCCTAAGCCCCCTGCTACGACGTCTCTGTGATCCCACCACGTCAATTTTGATCTGTGCCACAAGCTCATTTAACTTATTCCTTATACTGTGTTCAGATATAACGCTTCCAGTCCTACAGTAATTGTCCCTCTTCTCCTTGTCATTCATATGTCTAGTGTACTTGAAGTTTGATTGCTAAACCTGTCAATACACTCTGTCCGTTTAGTGTAACTGATTGTAATTGCTTGACTGATTACAGGAAGTCTGAGGAAATATTATTCCCAGATGATTGTGGGAAAATGGCGTCCAATGCTCAGTTTATATTTTTGCATGAGGAATTGAAACTGCTTTAAAAACGAAACTGATATGCAGCTGAATTGCTTTATCTTACAAGAATGCAAATCTGTTGTGCGAATTTCTGATTGGAATGGACAGCTGCTTTCTTCATTGGCATCAGCATAATGCCTTTTTTGTCGTTCTGTAGTTCAAGCTCTTAAATAGAGGGATGATGCAAGACAACCAGAAAATCAAATCACTCCGCCCTATTCATAGACGATTGTCAGAGTAAACTGTCCAATGAAATAGCATTCAGTTCAGTCACGTGAATGAAAGATTTAAGGGAAGAAAAGCAATAAAACAACGATCAGTTGTACAAGTGCAAATTAAGTAACAGCAATCATACTTTGTGCAAAGTGATCGTTGTTTCCTATGAAGTAATACAGAATGTTGTCAAGATCAATGTGAATAACATGGTACCTAAAGACACGAGAAGAAAAATAGTAACTTGCAATGACATATTTGGCAATCAGCCGTTTCTCAGCAATAGTACATCTAAAAGGTTACAATGCATTTGAGCATATGATAAAGGAACACTTGATAGGAGGTGGACATGAATCATCAGAAAAAGGTGCAACCAATAATTGCTGTAGGATATAACTTGCTAAGAGGAATTTAAGCATATGAGTGCAAATTTGAACTTAATGTTTTTGAATAATGCAACTTAAAGTCATGTGGCCATTAGGGATGAGAAAGGAGCCATACAATAGCAATTAAAATGTTCTACAAGAGTTTTGTTCTATCATAAAGTTGAAGCTATTGTTGGAATTTATGTGAGCTACACATGCTAAGAACTCTTTTCAGTTGCTTGGAACATAACAGATCCACAACAGTTAGTGTTTTTAAGAATTCAACCATTACAATGCTGATAAGTGATTAGTTACCGATTGTGAAAGAGCTGCAATTAGCCATACTTTTTTTTTTACTGCTTGCTTCCATTTTAGACAGGGTTTTTGTTTTACGATTTGAATTCTCGGTAAGAAACTGGTGAGCTGGACATTAAAGAAGCCAATCAGAAACTGTTATAAATTTGGTACATGCAGTTAGCCATAACAAAAATGTGTTTAACATGTAGAAAGACTCAGAAGGAGAAATGTAAAAGGATAATTGTACAGCATTGAAAACACACTGTTTGGAATTCTCTTCCAGATTGATTGGTATGGATTACAAATTTGCAGATGTTGAAGATTATATTGAAAATACTAAGCAGTTGGTTATTTCCCAAGCCTAAATATGCGAATTCAATTGCTATACTTAAATTAATGTCGACATTAAAGCTATACATCTTCACACCAATATTAAAGCATGTAGACTTTCTCGAATCCCCACATTTACAGCCAGAAATGAAGAAAAAAAATGTAGTAGACAGTAATTCATAAGAACTTTTATTGGATTATTCAACATGCACATAAAGGAAGGAGAGCTTAAAGGCAAGTTAGGTAATATCTTTTCTAAACATGAAAGTAGCCCATTGTCTTTTACCCTGTAAACCACGATAAATTGTCATGGTGCAGTTAGCAGCAAAATAACATTCTGTAAGCCGTATACTCAGCTCTATGATTTCACCATCTAGTTAAATATACCATTGCAATCTGTCAGGAAAAGTTTCTCATTGAAACAAAAGAGCATTGAATGACATTTCATAGTCTTCCTGGAAAAAATCAGTCTGTTTGACATTTTGCTGACATAGCATTGCCTCAGAGGTTCAGTTGACATTTTAATTATTTCAACTTGAAGTTGCGCTAATAAGTCATAGGCATTTGTTTGTCATCACAATGTAATGGCAATTTAAAGAGAAACAATTTCCAGATTCTGTTTTGACTGGAGGACTGGTCTTTGATCTTATACCTTTCCTTTATTTTTCATCTGCAGTGGTACCACACGTGCCAGAACAGATAATCTTTCATGTTTTAGATAGTATTTCCTTATCTCCATAACAAACACATCTGCAATTGGCTAACACTTCGTGTCAATATCCTGCAAAATATGTTATGCCCTGATCACATTTGCTACATTTAAATTTTCAAATTTATGGAAAAAAAACAAATCGTCTCTATCTTAACACAACTGACCTGGGTTAATGCCAAGTTGACGTAGAACATTAGAGTGCAGTACAGGTCCTTTGGCACTCGATGCTGCTCCGACCTGCTGAACCAATCTGAAACCTGTCTATCCAATACTCTTCCATTTTCATCCATATGTTTATGCAATAACCATATAACTGTCTTTAAAGTTGGTGAATCTACTACTGGTGCAGGCAGGGTGTTCCACATTCTGAGTAAAAAAATACTACCTCTGACATCTGCCCTATGTCTATCACCCCTCAATTTAAAGCTACGTCTCTTCGAGCTAGTCATCACCATCCGAGGAAAAGGGTTCCACCCTATCTCACCCGCTCATTAGCTTATATATCTCAATTACTGTCATAGAGTCATAGAGATGCATAGCACGGAAACAGACCCGTCGGTCCAACTAGTCCATGCCAAACAGACATCCCAACCTGATCTAGTCCCATTTGCCAGCACTTGGCCTATATCCCTCCAAATCCTTCCTATTCATATACCCTAACCAGATGTATTTTAAATGTTGCAGTTGTACCAGCCTCCAACAGTTCCTTTGACAACTCATTCTGTACATGCACCACTCTCTATGTGAAAAGGTTGCCCCTCAGCTCCCTTTTTTTATCTTTCTGCTCTCACCCAAAACCAATGCCCTCTAGTTCTGGACTCCCCCGCCCTAGGGAAAAGACCTACTCTATTTATGCTATCCATGCACCTCATGATTTTATAAACCTATATGAGGTCACTCCTCAGCCTTTGATACTCCAGGGAAAACAGTCCCAGCCTATTCAGCCTCTCCCTCTAACCCCGGCAACATCCTTGTAAATCTTTTCTGAACTGTTACAAGTTTCACAACATCCTTCCAGTAGGAAGGAAACCAGAATTACATACAGTATTCCAAAACTGGACGAAACAACGACCTGTATAGCCGCATCATGATCTGCCAACTCTGATACTCAATGCAGTGACCAATAAAGGTAGCATACCAAATGTCTTCATCACTATTCTATCTACCTGTTACTCTACTTTCAAGGAGTTGGGGCCTGCATTCCGAGATCTCTTTGTTCAGCAACACTCTACAGGACCTTACCATTAAGTGTATAAGTACTGCTAAGATGTTCTTTCCCAAAATGCAGCACCTCCTGTTTATCTAGATTAAATTCCATCTGACACTCCTTAGTCCATTGGTCTATCTGATCAATTTCCCATTGAAATCTGAGGTAATTGTCCACTAACTTCCAAATTTAGTGTCATCTGCAAACTTTTACTAATGATACCACCTATGTTCATATCCAAATCAATTATATAAATGATGAATAGTAGTAGACCCAGCATCGTTCCCTGACACACCACTGGTCACAGGTCTCCAGTACGGCAAACAACCCTCCACCACCACCCTCTGTCTTCTACCTTCGAGCCAGTTCAGTATCCAAATACAGAGCTAATTCTCCATGTATTCCATAAGATCTAACCTTGGTAACCAATCTCGCATGGGGAATCTTGTTGAATGTCTTACTGAAGTCCATATAGATTATGTCCACTGCTCTGCCCTCATCAAACTACTTCGTTAGCTTTTCAAAAAAAAAATCAATCAAGTTCGTGAGACATGATTTCCCAGGCACAAAGTCATGTTCACTATCCTTAATCAATCTTTGCCTTTTCAAGTATGTGTAAATCCTGTCCTTCAAGATTCCCTCCAACCACCTGCCCACCACTGACATCAGGCTCACTGGTCTGTAGTTCCCTGGCTTGTCCTTATCACCTTTCTTAAATAATGGTACCACGTTAGCCAATCTTCAGTCTTCTGGCATCTCACTTCTGACTATTGATGATTAAGCCACCTCCCAACCCTCTTCTCTCTAATGAAAACAGCCTCAAGTCTCTCAGTCTTTCCCCATGAGATATTCCCTTCATACAAGGCAACACGCAAGTAAATCGTCTTTGAACCCTTTCCAAAATTTCCACATCATTTATGTAATGCAGTGAACAGAACTGTACAGAATACTCCAGGTGCTGCCGCAGCAGAGTTTTGTACAGCTGCAACATGATCTCCTGGCTCCGAAATTCAATCCTCTACCAATAACAGTAAACTTGCTATACACCTTTTTCACAACCCAATCAACCTCGGCATACATTTTGTTGATCACCCACTGTTTGACCGGATATTTCCGATATGCGCTAACAAGAAGATTATTACTGTTCACGGCAAGCCAATTTTCACTGGTCAGTCAAAGAGTTTGCATATTTATATGTCTGTGTACCATCGCTACAACATGCTGAGGCCATACGTCCCATTGAAACTTCAAGTACCTTTGAAAGAACATTTACCCCGCCACAGTACTTACAATGAACAATATACTTACCCTGAAAATCTCTAGCTAATTCATTTCCGCTGCACACCTTTGAACAGTGGAAGCAAACCACATGACCCGACACAAACCCACGCAGACATAGGCAGAAAGTGGAAACCATAGTTGAGCAATCGCCTAAGCGTGGAATAAAACTCAGATCCCTTGCATATGTGTTGGAGAAGTGCTAACCACTCAGCCACCACGCCGACCAAGTGCAGCCCGAATGATTTATTTTCTCCAGACAAACTTGACACATACAGTCCAGTCAATCTTTTTTTTCTGAATTCCAATGGCAACTCGACTAATACATAGCTCCCTGTTTATGTTGCTTGTGTACGATTGAGCCTGTAATCATCAGCTTCAAAACTGAGTAGCGTTGTCGATAATAAATTAGTCAGCAGTGGTGAAGTATCTCAAGGCAATGTGCATCTCTAAGCATGTGAACCTAACTGACTCAATCTAATTCTGAACTGGTATAACATGAGTTGTTTTTTTTTCATTTGCAGTTGTTGCCACCACATGAACGCATGACATGGCACATGCATTCTTCAAATATTCCATTATTGTATAGATCAGTCGAATGTTCAATAAAATGCAGTGAAATGATGAAATATCACTAACCATACAATAGGCACAACACTTCAATTCAAGAAATAGGATTTGGTTGTTATGTGGAATTTAGGATTTGGTTGTTATGTGGAATAGTGCTTGATGAACAATTCTGAGTCACCAAAGAATTGCAATTACAAAGAATTCGGAACTGTTACTGGAGAAACAATTTACAACTTCATAAGAAATAACAGTTAGAATACACTGTAATTTTTTGCATTTTACAATTTCAACTTGAATTCTTACCTTAACTTACGTGCAGAAACTACACAGCAGACATACACTTACCCTTTTTAGCTTCTTCTGCAATCAGAATTGAAAGTAACAAAATTTAATAGCGTGTAACAGAGTTTGAGAAGAGCACAAACCTTGTCCTATTGTTCTAACAAAACATGCATATTAGCATTAATTTACAACGCATTCAGAATGTGAAACACTTTGAGAAAGAGCCCAAGCAACACTTCTTAAGACGAACGTTTAGAATTAATGTTATTGTCTGCTATTTATATCATCTACTATCCAGACACAAAGTGACAGTTAAGCTTAGGGCGTTTGCTTCAAACTCACTGCGTTAGTAATATTAGCATCACGGCATTTCAACATTCCAGCAAGATATCTAAGCTCATCACATACAGTAATCCTAGGATTATCTGGAGCTGTGAACATGACAGTTATACTTCATTGCTTTGGACATCATGAAATTAAATATCGTTGGAAACTTAAAGACAACTGCTGATTTGTCGTTAACCTGCTAATGCCACAATAAAAAGAAGATGACACTACTTCTACAATGTGATTATCAACGAGTGGAAAAAACATCCGACCTTAATTGTTCTTTATGTACATGCATGAAATGATTACTAGCTCAATAAAACTGGAGATTCAGTAAATTGTGAATGAGAATGTAAAACATGAAAGCTAGTGAAATTTTCAGGAGTCGATGAGATTTCTCAGGTGTTTCTGTTATTCTTAGTCATTCATTTATGGAGTGCATGTATTGCTGACAAAATAATCTTTTGTTGCTGGCTTAGACTTGTTTTAAGAAAAATAAAGGCCACCTTCCTGAACATTTAAGCCAAGTTACCAACATCATGAAACTAATTCAGATACGCATTTTATGAAGATAAGCAACTACATGAAGCAATGAAGTTGAGCTGATGAAATGTAGATTAATGACAGTCATAAGGATCATACCTCAGCCTATCGAGCCACACATATTATTCAATACTATTGCTCAAGCTAATCTCAACAGTGACTTTTTTTGTTTCTGATCAAACATTTGTTATTTCCTTCTTTGTTTTGTTTTAGTTGTTCTATTAAACGTTTCAATGTTACTTTTTGACATCTCACAATCTTGACAGCAATTCTAGTAAAGAACTATTTCCTACAAAACAAAAATGCATGTCTTTGATTCAGCGACTCATCAGTCTAATTTGGTAGCATTTGACTTCTGATGTTTCTACTGATGGGAACAAGTTTGCTCAATCTATAATGAGAAACTCAGAATTTGGTAGTTTGTTACAGATCAGGTCAGGCCTCCTCAAAATAGTTTCAGAAGATAGCCTAGATACTGCTTTTCATTCTTATTTTAAAATCAAATATAAAGTAGGTGTTGCAAATGTAATGTAGCTGGTCAAACCACTCAGTTTGAAGCCAACATAATTTATTTGAACACTACAGTTGAAACATGAACAAAACAAAAGCAGAATTTAAAATAGGCTAGCTATTGTAAAACTTAACCGACCTGATACAGCAATTTAATTAACTGTTCCAACACACTAACATTCAATAAACACACCACTGGGAAAAAGGTAAATTCAATCGTAGATTCATACAGACAAGAGGCAACAACTTCCATACAGAGTGATCAGTAGAAATTCAGAGGACTTCTTTATTAAAGCTTGCAACTCCACTGGACTCACACATATTGTGACTGCACCAGTAAAAAAAAGAATAAACTTAAACTAGAGAACTGGCTACTCCCCTTCCATTGTAAAACTAGACTGTTCTGCCGATCTGTACTGACAACCATGTGACTCCAGATGTGCAGTGCGTGAATGATTTAAAACTGCTGTAGCAAATTTTAAAGAACTTTTCCACTCTTCATCACTGGTAGATTGAATGAAAATTTCTGCTGGTTGATGAGATCCTAATGCAGACTAGTGTTCTGTTCTAGATGAGGAAATCTTCACCTTTTTGTGAGTTGCTGAGTTGTCTATTTCTTTTCGCAACTATATCTCACAAGGATGCTATGCTTATATGCGATGTAGTTGATCATTGAACTGAAATTAAATGGAAGTGATTTGTATACATAATATTTATGATTAGATCTGCGTGCAGAAATCTTCATTTTAAAACTGTTTGGAAAAGTACATTGTCAATGGTTTTATTCAAATGTGATCAAATCTGAGAGCAGAAAGTCTCTCACTTTGAAACTGAGTGTACTGATGGGAAATACATTATGAAATGTGTTACATTCGAGCAATCACCATAATCAACAATAGAAAATCAGTAACTTAAGCCAATACTTTGACAGTTTTTAATATGTATGAACTGAAATATTAAGTTTCACATGAGTTGTGCATACTTTATATAAGATATAATATTGTAAATATCAACATATCATGTTGTTGCTAAACTTGTTTGGAAGAGATTGATTAAAAATGGCACATTTCCTGTTATTTGCAGAAAGAAACATCACTGATCTGACAGGTTTGTTTAGATTAGATCACTTACAGTGTGGAAACAGGCCCTTCGGCCCAACAAGTCCACACCGTCCCGCCGAAGCGAAACCCACCCATACCCCTACATTTACCCCCTACCTAACACTATGGGCAATTTAGCATGGCCAATTCACCTGAATTGCACATTTTTGGACGGTGGGAGGAAACCGGAGCACCCGGAGGAAACCCACGCAGACACGGGGAGAACATGCAAACTCCACACAGTCAGTCGCCTGAGGCGGGAATTGAACCCTGGTCTCTGGCGCAGTGCTAACCACTGTGCCACCGTGCCGCCCACGTTTATGCTACGTTCATTTCCATTAAGTATTTGTGAAGTGATGGTTTTGGTTACTTTTGTAAAAAAACGAGTACCTATTTAATAACACTATGGAACTTACAATGACATTACCAAAACTATTACCAGATTAGTTGCTTCAAACGAAAATGTAATTTAGATTCACCATGCGTTTGGAAGTTAAAAGGAGTCTGAGGGGGAACGTTTATTATTAAATGCAGGCAACTATGCTTCATTAAAGTTGATCTAGATGAACTGACCTGGGATAATAGGCTAATATATGGAAAACATTTAAGTGTATGTTGATGAATATGCAGAATAAGCAGACCCCTAACGTCAAGAATAAAATAAAATGAGGGGACAGCTCAGTTGCATGATATATAAGAAATATATAAATCTGAAAAGAATAAGCAAAAAATACTCAAAAGTTAGTGACATGTCAGATTACTAGATAGAATATAAACATAGACATGCGGAGGATAGGAGCAACCGGAGGCCATTCGACCCTTTGAGTGTGCTTCACCATTCATCACGATCACTATTCATCAACTCTATAGGATAATCCTGCTTTTTCCCCATAACGTTTGATCCCATTCATCCCAGGTACTAATTCTAGCCTTTCTTGAATATATGCAATCGACGACATCTAGTGATAATGAATTCCACAGGCTCATCAATCTTTGGATGAAGAAATGGCTCCTTATTTCCGTCCTAAATGGTCCACCACGAATGCTCAGACTGTGACCCTTGGTTCCAGCCATAACCACCACAGGGAACACCCTCCCTGTCTATACCCTATCTAGTTCTGCTAGGATTTCATAAATCTCTTTGAGATCTCCCCGCAATCATCTGAACTCCAGGGAAAACAATCTTCACCTAATCAATCTCTCCTCATATACTAGTGCTACCATCCATCATGAGCCTTCGTTACACTCCATAGAAAGCAGGAGCATCCTTCCTCAGAAAGGGAGACTCTAACTGCACACAATATTCTAGGTGTGGCTTAAACAAGGCCCTACAGAACGGCAATAACACATCTCTGCTGCTGTACTCAAAACTTCTTGCAATGCAGGCCAGCATACCATTTCTTTACCACCTGCTGCAACTGGATGCTCACCTTACATGAGCGATGCGCGAGGACACCCAGATCCTGCTGCACACTCATCTTTTCCAGGTTATAGGTATTCAGGTAATGAATAACCTCACATTTATACAAAATGCTGTGCATTTGCCCAGCGATTTACCCAGTAAAATAGGCAGCATCGTGGGCAGTGAGGAAAATTGTCAGAAATTGCAACAGGACCTTGATCATCTGGGGAAGTCGGCCTAGAAATTATCAATGGAGTTCAATGCAGATAAGTTTGAGGTCTTGCATTTTGAAAAGTCAAGTCAAAGTAGGATTTTCTTGGTGAATGGTTGGGCAATAAGGAGTGTAGTGAAACAGAGTTCAGGTGCATGTTTTTCTGAAAGTGGGGTCACAGGTCATCATGGCAGTGAAGACGGCTTTTGGCACACTGACTATTATCAGTCAGGCCATTGACTATCGAGGTTGGGAAGTTCCATTACAATTGCACAGGACGTTGTTGACACTGCACTTGAAGTATTGTGGTCAGTTGTGGTCACCTTGCTGTAGGAAGGATGTTTTTAAATTGGAAGCATTGTAGAAGAAATTTCCAAGGATGTTGCCAGGACTCAAGGGTTTGAGTTAGAGGGAAAGTTTGTGCAAACTACTACATTTATTCTTGAGAGCACAAGAGACTGTGGGGCGATCTTATAGAAGGGCATAAGATTAGGAGAAGCATAGGTAGGGTGAATGCACTTAATATTTTTCAGAGTGTGGGGTAATGAAGGACCAGAGGTCATAAGATAAGCATTAGAGGGGATATAATAAAAGGAACCTGAGGCACAATATCTTTAGACAGAGGGTGGTTTGCATATGGAGTGGTTCAGATGGGTACATTAGAAACATTTAAAAGGCATTTAGACAAATATATGTTTCGGCAAGGTTTAAAAGGATATGAGCCAGGTGCAGGGAAATGGGTTCAGCGCCACTGGACGTTTTGTTTGGCATGGATAAGTCTGGGCCAAATGGCCTGTCTTCATGCTGTACACCTCCATGACTCTGACACTATCACTCGCGCACACAACCTGTCTAGATCATGCCAGAGCATCTCTGCATCATCGTCACAGTTCACCTTTCCAATCAACTTGGTATCATGTACATTTGAGATATCGCATTTTGTTCCCTCATCCAAATAATTTAATATTGTGAATAGCTGGGTTCTCAGCACCGATCCATGTGACAATCTACTAATTACTGCAAGGTTTGTGAAGGTTTGTAGCTCAGGGTGAGGTTTAGGGTGTAGGTTTGCTCGCTGAGCTGTAAGTTTGATACCCAGACGCTTCATTACCTGGATAGGCAATATCATCAGTGGCGACCTCCAAGTGAAGTGAAGCTATTGTCTCCTGCTTTCTATTTATATGTTTGTCCTGGATGGGGTTGCTGGGGTTTGTGGTGATGTCATTTCCTGTTCGTTTCCTGAAGGGTTGATAGATGGTATCTAGATCTATGTGTTTGTTTATGGCGTTGTGGTTGAAGAGACATTTAACATCATCAACAACGCCCTCACAGGCATAAAGTTCACCAAGGAGGAAGAAACCGACAACAAACTCGCATTCCTGGACGTCACAGTCGAAAGAACGGACAACGGAGAACTACAAACCTGCGCATACAGAAAACCGACAAACACTGACCAAATACTTAACTACACCAGCAACCATCCCAACACACACAAACGAAGCTAAATCAGAACACTATTCCAACGAGCCACCACACACTGCAGCACAGAAAAACTTCGGAAAACAGAGGAGAACCACCTATACAATGTATTCAAGAAGAACGGATACTTAAAAAAACAGTCCGCAGATTCCTCAAGAACAAACCACGGCAAGCAGACCAGACACAGCCAGAAACCCTAACCACCTTATCATACATCAACAAAGTTTAAGAAATGACAGCCAGACTACTAAGACGCCTCGGGATCCTAGTAGCACACAAACCAACCAACACTCTCAAACAAAAACTAACAAACTTAAAAGACCCAGTACAACCCATGGACAAAACCAACGTCGTCTACAAAATTCCATGCAAGGACTGCCACAAACAATACGTAGGACAAACAGGAAGAAAGTTAGCCACCAGGATACACGAACACCAGTTAGCCACAAAAAGACACGACCCCCTCTCCCTCGTAGCCCTACACCCAGAGGGAAAAAAACACCATTTCGACTGGGACAACACATCTATCCTGGGACAGTCTAAGCAAAGACATGCCAGAGAATTCCCAGAGGCCTGGCTCTCCAACCACAACGCCATAAACAAACACATAGATCTAGAGACCATCTATCAACCCTTCAGAAAACGAACATGCAAGGACTGCCACAAACAATACGTAGGACAAACAGGAAGAAAGTTAGCCACCTCCCCTTGGCATGGAATGGCATAGCAGGAATTAAAGATAACAAATAGAAATAAATCAAAGTAACACAGAACGCTAAACAGCTAGCAGTGAAGACTGTACCGTAGGATACTTTTAAAGCAGTGCCAGAGGGTGGTAGGGTGGGTATTCACAGTTATCAGAGTCAGACGCGAATGTGTAACTTAAGATACATTCAGATAGATATCAGAAATCATGTTGTTTAATAACGTTGTAAGTTCAAGGAACAGAATTGCTTACAGCTGATTTTATTTCAAATAAGTTTATCCATGCAATATCATAGCAAATCAGCAGATTACCTTCTGTCAATTGTATTTGTTTTAAGATCATCAATTTATACTACTGAGCACATATTTGTCAACAAAAACTTAAATCTGCCTTTTCAGGTATTTAAATGACTATTAAGGCAGAACGTCGAATCACAGGACTTCTTGGGATGTCAGGTCAGGATTGTTTCCTGTGCCACGTGCCAGTGAGACCAGAAACTGTTGGTGCATGGCTCAAGAGGTGGTTTATGACAGAGATGGTCACATATCGGAATCACTATGCGCTCCTTCCGGGCAGGATAGATCTGTACATGTAGGATAAATTTCTTCGGTACTGGGAGGTGTGGGGGTCAGCAATATCAATTTAGGAAGGGTTGATAGTGCCATTTGCAGAAATTAAACAGGTGTTGCTGAAGGATGGGAAACAGAGCAGACGGTCACTATGTAGACTGGTTGAGGTACATTTTAGTCAAAGCTAGTTTCATAGGAACAACATGGAGGAACAGGCTGAAGAACATGACACGATCATAGTCTGAAGTTTTTATTTTAATGAAAGGTGTATAACAGATGAGGCGGATGCACTTAGAGCTGGATTAATACATAGCACTACAGTACCATAGTCGTTTTCGACAATTGAGACTTCAGAGAGCAGCATGGCTGGTCACCCAACATTTCAATTTTTTGATGTTTTAGATATGATAGAGGGGGATGCAAACGATGGTGTCGATGTGCATTACTGAATTAGGAGAATATCATAGTTGAACTAATAGTGAACAGTTGGAGTTTAATTCAGAGAGGGCATGTGTAAAGAACAGATGAATAAGAAAGATGAAATCGTTGTGAAAGATGTGTAAGCTTTCTAAAGGGTGCGCGTGGTATTGACCAAGATATTCCCTCGACTGGGTTTAAATAGCTATTAGCAATGTTTGGACAAAGTTGCATTCTCTTTCTCAGAATTAGCGGATTGAAGGCTGATCACATTTAAAGTTGTTGTAGTTTTTTGGGCATGTTAGCCAAACTGGGACTTTGGTTTGCAAACGTTTCATCCCCTTATGAGGTGACATCCTTAGTGTTGTGAAGCTCTGCCGTACTGTGTTGTTTGGAATTCATTTGGTTTCATTCCTGCTGCTTCGAATTGCCAGTCTTGGTTATTCATTGAAATGTTCTGTATATTGGTTGCAGGTCAATTTTTTTATTGATGGAGTCCATAAATGAGTGCCATGCTTGTAGGAATTCTCTAGTTGTCCTCTATTTGGCTTGTCCTATTTTGTTTTCGAATTTGAGGTCCTTGCTGTCTATGTGTATTGATACTGAGGATAGCTGATAGTGGTGTTTCCTGGCTAGCTGATGTTCTTGAATACGGTTCACTTGCCTGCCTGTTTTTCTAGATAGTGTTTCGTTTAGTGTCTGCATTGAATTTTGTACAATATATTTGGTGCATGGAATCTTGTACAATACGTTTATCCTGCAGAGGATGGGTATTGGTTCTTTTGTTCAAGTGCGTTCTTGTCTGAGTGTGTCTATCGGTTTATGTGCTGTCATAAATTCGAGTAGTTGGAGAGGATCGGGCTGTCATGTTCAGGCCTTTGCTTTTTTTTAAGATAAAGGTAAAATAGCTAGTGTTGCATCATGGCATGTCTTTGTCGCTTGTTTGTCTGCCAGTAATCTGCGAATGGAGTTGTGGGGATATCTATTCTTGGCAAAGACTTTGTGTAGGTGTTCTTCATCTCTTCGCAGGTTGGATGTGCTGTCGTGTGTTTTAGCCTTTTCAGAAAGCTTATAATGCAGGTTATCTTGTGTGTGTTTGGGCATTTGCTGTTCTAATTCAAGGTACGGTATTTTTGTGTGGCTTTTGTATTCAATTTTGTTGTACATTCCTCGTTCTGCGTTCTTTCTTTCATCATGTCCAGGAATGTGAGCAGGTGGTTAATTTCCTGCTATCTTGTAAATTTGATCACTGTGAGCATGCTCTCGATCTCTGTTCTTATAATTTTGATGAAGTGTCGTCATATCACTGCTTCTGTGTTGAGCCCATAGGTATCCCATTTATTTGTTCATATATCTGCCTGTTGAACGTGTAGTGCGTTGAACATGTAGCACAGGTCCGGAAGTTTGCATTACAGCCCTTGTTGACACTGTCTGTTCTATTTGTCCAAAAGGTTGGTTATTGTCTGTTTGACTATCGTTTTGTCAATCCAGGTAAACTTCATCGTTACATCGAATTTTATCATTGCTACATCCTTGTCTATGTTTATATTTTTGGAATTCCTGTGGTGTTTGTATGGAGGGTTTCATTCCGCTGTTTAGTTGTTTGGGTTTTTGCTGAAGATCTATTACCAGGTTATGTGATGGAGTTCCTGAAAGTGCCACAATGGTTATGTCTGGTTTGTCTCGCCTACACAACTCATAAAATCGTGAGTGACGAAGGGACAGTGCTCCGAAGTGACAAAAATAATCACCTGACCAAGGGGCAATGCTCTGGAAGCTTGTGATTTCAAATAGACATGTTGTACTATAACCTGTTGGCATGAGACTATCAAGTAGTTTTGTACTGACACTTGACTTGTCAATACGTCCAGTTCTGTTGCCAATTTATCAGAAGGATTTTATTAAGCTAGAGGGGTTTCAGAAGAGATTTATCAGGATGTCGCCTGGTATGGAAGGATTGATTTAAAAGAAAGGCTGGAGAGGCTGTGACATTTTTCACTGGAGCTGGAATTAGAAAGGTTTGTTTTATTGAATCTACTGACATAGTAAGTGCAGGTATATCCAGAAATACAGTTCTGTAACAAGTGATGTTACATAGAACACTTACAGGTCCTGGAGTAAATTGCAAGCATGGAAAGTCTGAGTGCAACTCTTAACTGCATATTTCAAAAGCAGTATAACCATTCTGTTCCAATCAATCAACCATTCATAGAGTCATACAGTCATAGAGATATACGGCGCAGAAACAGACCCTTTGGTCCAACTCATTCATGCTGACCCGTTATCCTAGCCTAATCTAGCCCCACTTGACAGCACATGGCGCATATCCCTCTAAACCCTTCCTATTCATGTATCAATCTAGATGCTTTTTAAATGTTGTAATTTCACGAGCCTCCACTACTTTCTCTGGCAACTCATTCCATACACACACCACATTCTACGTGAAAATGTTGCCCCTAAGATCCCTTTTATATCATTTCCCTCTCATCCTGAACCTATGCCCTATAGTTTTAAACTCTTGCACCCCAGGAAAATACCTTGTCTGTTTATCGTTTCTATGCCCCTTGTGTTTTTTATAAACCTTTATAAGGTACCCCTCAGCCTCAAACGCTCCAGGGAAAATGGCCCCAGCCTATTCAGCCTCTATCTGTCGCTCAAATCCTCCAAACCTGGCAACATTATTGTAAACCTTTTCAAAACCCTTTCAAGATACACAACATTCTTCTGATAAAAAAAGGAGACCAGAACTGCATGCAATATTCCAAAAGTGGCTTAACTAATGCCCTGTACAGTTGCAATACGACCTGCCAACTCTTATACTCAAAATGCTAATCAGTCCGTGGACAATCTGTGCAGCTTTGATTACACTGCATTGAAATACACACAACTCATTGCTCAATCGAACAGCAGATGGATAGTTTTCATTAACTGAAGACAATACCTTGTCTTTCTTTTTTTATTGATCTTGCATAATATACTTTTTTGTTTGCTGAATTCATTTTGGAGGCTCTTTTCCTTTCCCAAATAGCTTGAAGTAAATTAGGGACTACAAGTTTGAAAGTGATAGAATTTGGTTCAATTACAAGCATTGAAGAATGAGCTGATCAAGATTGTCAGTGCTCCTTTAGAAAAATGAACAATCAGCTCAAATCCTATTTAAAATATTCATGATTGTGCAAGACCAGCATCGAGTGTAGTGTACAATTCATAAAGTGCATAATGATTTTTTTTTTATTTTAAACTTGACGGTGACTAATAACAGATTTCTCAATCAACTCACCAAATAATTTGAGTGAATTAAATGTTATGTCAAAGTGAATTTGAGCCTGAGAAGGAGCAGGTTCAATTGCGGACACCAACTATCACAAATGTATCGACTACAGATCATAAGAGCAACATTTATAAACATATTCAGTGAGCAAATACATTTTTCATGCAAGCCAATAAAATTGTATTTAGTACTGAAACTAGTGTGAATTTCAATGTAGCGGAATTTAATTGAATATTCCACAATACCATAGTGTTTGTTCAATATCCTACACAATTAGTGTGATCTTGCTGCAGTCAATCATTATTGTGTGTTGTCTGCATGATGCTGCTGTCGCTAAAAGCAGTGTTATGCAGCATAACAATTGTGCAACAATGTCAATGCATTTGAATAATGATACAGTTCCAGTTACTTTCCTTGCCAAAGACAGTTAACCCCCTCAAATAGGTTCTTCCCTTGACAATTCACACTGAACAATGCACAGACAATGCAGAGCGAGCTGAAACCCAAAACATAATGACGAATGTAAGATGTGACTTTGCAACTGCACAACACTTGCGTTGCCATCTTTTCTGTGCTAATTGATAGTCTAGCGACACTTGAAGATGTTCACTTTGATGACAATGTGAGTTATTTACGTTTTCTAGATCTGAAAAGAATTGATAGGCCCAGAACTGTTTCTCCAAATAAAATATGTTCAAGCATTGAAACTTATATAATCTACTCTTCAATGATGCTTTCCACATCTCAAATAAATCAAACATACAACATCAACTTGATAATAACTCGTGACTTCGGTTTCTTGTATTAAATGATTGAAAATTAGCTTTTTGCGTTTATCTTGATCAATGCAAAAGAAAAATATCTGTTTAAAAATCTCTTTTCAGAAAAATGCAAGATTTTCTACTGTTATTTAAAATATTGCTCACCTAACTCGTCCACCTTGCCTTTGAGTTCTGTAAATAAACAAAGTAAAATCTTCGATTTAGTCATATACTAATTCTAAACTCCAGGTCTTTTGTTTATGTTTCTTTAAGCCGTGACGTTGTTTGAGTAAAACTAGCTTAATTTGCTCAATAAAATTTCACTGCATCTCGACACATAATCTAAACTGAACTGTTAGCAGTTCTTGCACGACCAAAATTCGGAACTAATTTCATAAACGTGAAAGGCATATTTTTGATGTAAAAAAAATCAGAAATCTATGAAACACCTAAAAGCAAGTAGTCACCTACCTAAAACAATTAGCAATGTACAAGCAAGGTGTATTTTAACAATATCACTTCTGATATATATATATATATATATATATATGCATATGCATTCGAAAACTGCGTTGGTGCTAATGACGTTTTTTATCCAAAATTCGTTATATGTAATACTTAATTTTCACCTAACTGTGAAAATATCACCGTGGTATGACATATAACACCAAAACAGTCACTACAGCAAAGCAGAAGTTACGCAACACTGGACAATAGCATCAATGGGGGAGACTCTGTCTGCACTAAAGAGAAACAGAACCTAAAACTCAGTACACTCAGACTAATCTGGACGTCCTCCCAATTGGGACTACAGTGGTGCAGAATTAATTTGGTTGATTCTTGTTGCAACTTAATTCTATGCTTCGTAATTTACATTCACAACAAATTGTGAAATTATGAAAAGCAAAATGATACACAAATGATGCAATTTACCTGCATCCTTATTCTCGAGATCTTTTTCTGTAGTCAAAAGTAGGTATGTTTAGCACAGATGTAATGTCAAACATACTGTACCGGGTACTATAACCGATCTATTTTTCAAACTTAGAGCAGCACAGTACACCTTGCACTCAGCTATTGTTTCGCATTCAATGCATTATCTCTTCCTATCTGCAGGCAAGCGGCTACAAAATATTATTTTGAGAATGAAGCTGCGCCAATTATCTTTCATGGCTCTCAAGTGTCTCAGGTGAAATTCCACGTATCATGTTATAATTGATTATCAATGATAGAATGGATAGTATCTACATTTTGAAAATATGCATTCTGGACCAAATATTCAATGCCAGTCTCATGCTTTACTAGACCATAAAATTCCTTTTTAAACTACTTAGATACTGGGGTCTTTTTTTCACGAAAATAGTCGATCCAGCCTTTCCTTAAAAGTTTCATGATATTTGCCTCATACATTTGTGGTAGGATTTTAGAAGTTAAAAACAGTCTCTGAATGAATGTATTTGCCTAAGTCGTTACATTCGATACCTATGGTAGCATTACTTTGGGAGTCCGTTCGTTCAGTTGTCTGGTTGGCAGGATTACAGTACCAACAGTAGCTGCTTGCATTCAATTCCCACACTGGATGAGGTTATCGTGAATTATTTCTTTTCTTAACCTCTCCTCTCACCTAAAGACAAGTCACCGCCAGATCAACACTCTCTCTCTCTCTCTCTGAAGAAAAGGCCTGTGAGCAAGTTGGGTTTTTAAATATTTAACTTGCATCTCATGTAGATGCGCTACTTTTCTGTCATTCATTGCAAACTAATCTTAAATGATTAGTAAATGTTTCGGTTCTTGTCACAGCATCAAATTTCTTTTACAAATATTTACTTATTCATTCAACATGCCACATCAGTTATGGATGGATAAATGGAGCTATCTCCTGCATTTTTGAGTCTTAAATTAAATTTGATTAAAGTAATTCCTAATGATTTGGAGATTTGATCTTAAATCACGGGCTTGCCCTTATCAAAAGAAAAACGTGAACACCGGTTTTTAAAAATAACAACACACGTTTCTGCAGGACAACAGATTCTCGTATCGTGCAGCTGTGGATTATGCTGAGCAGGGAAGTTGTATTAGAAAATTGATGCATCAGAAAATGATTAATTCAAACTTATTGCTTATATTTAAAAGAAAACAAAAGATTGTTTCTGATTTCCCAAGCAACAACGTTGGTCAATTGATGGTTCATGTATTCTTCCATTTGTCCTGATGAGTCCAGAAGAAACAGTTCCTCTGCAAAATCTGCTTTCACTGGGAAGACCGTCGATTTTAATTCGATTTATATTATTTACGAAATTAAATGTTGAACAGTTGTGATATTATCATGTGGTATGTAAAGTGGAATATAGTATGCAGGCAAATTGCGTTCTAGCCAAATTTTGCAAAGTCTTGAGTTATCTACTCATTGCTATTTTTAGTTTGCTTTTTCAAGAAATGCTGCAAATGCACTTTGAATATTATGCATCAATGTATATGCATGACAGAAATACTTGGAAGAAAAGAAATAACTTAACCAGGCAGCTTGAAATTAGATAAAACAATCAGGTTAACTCTATATGGATAGGATTAATTTAGCTGGTGACATGCAGGCCAACTGCAGCATTAATCACTGATACTTATCAGGAACATGTCCGAGATAAATAAGTCAAATCTCCAAAATGTCGTTGCCCCAATACTTCTGTAAGACTGCCTGTTGCCGCATGATTGTTGCATTTAAACAGATATTGATGCAGGAATTCATGGGCAATGACGGTAAATCGAGCAATTCAGAATGATACCCTTCAATTTTTTTACAATGAAAATGGATGCCTGCCTTGAAGAAAGATTCCTCCTCTCTCTACAAGAATCTCAGGGAATCCCTCTCCCACTGCAACTCCCAGGTCATTTCCTCTGCCCTGAAGCACTTCGACCATGTGCTGACACAAACTCGCTACCACAGCTACATTTGCTTCCTCAGTGCCTACCTCCCTAACTAACTCATCCCACACGGACTCCGGACCACCTTTCAACCAGCAGAGTTCAGAACGGAACAGGACAAACAGTACAGACTTCAGATTCAAAAACACGAGCAACGGTTCTCCTTCAATATCCTCCGTTCCACACTCGCAGCAATGCGCCGGCACCTAACCTCCCTACAATCTGCCCTGCCTCAGCCAAGGGCCGCACTCTCTCAGAACTGCAAAGGACCCCTCCTTTACTATATTCTCAGGAGAATTTATATGCTCACCAAACACTATTTCAACACCGTCTCAAACATCAAAAACAGTATGTATAACAAACGTTTATCTACCCAACTACATAACCAGCACTCTACAAACATTCCAGAAGATTCCCCCGGCTTCTGGAACTTCTCGGACGCCATTAGCCATGCGATTGGTGCAGCGACCTCCCCGGTGGTCGATGACGTCACTTCCGTCCCATCATGGCCGCTTCCACAGCCACTTCTGTCCATCACAATTCCTCATGCACCATACGTGACATCATTACGGCCCTCACATCATCGCTGATATCACACATTCAGTGACTTCCGCCCCCCACTGCCGTGATTGCCACCACTTCCGCCCTCACCAACATCACTCACTTGCATTCTACTGACACGCACCCCGCCCCTCCCCACAGAGACAACTGTCACCACCCCCTTCACCCAAGAACCCTGAATGGAACATCAACTCTGCCCATGCCTCCACCCCTATTCCCCACCACCATGCCCACTCCAGTAACAGGCTCCATCCCACTCCCAGCTCCACACCCACACTGGGTTCCAGCTCCTAGTCCTGCAGAGTTTTCACCATCCCTCCAGACCTCCCCCTCACTGAGGACGAACGATCAGTCCTCAGCCAAGAACTAACCTTATTTGCCCTCCGCCCACGCATCAATGAATTTAATACATGCTGTGACGTCGAACACTTCTACCGCCGCCTCCGCCTCTGAGCTTACTTTTATAATCAGGACTCCTGCCCACCTTCTGAGCACCCCTTCGTCCGCCTCCAACACACCCCATCTACCTGGACACCCTGTGATGGCCTTTACCTGCCCTCGATCTCTTCATTTGCAACTGCCGCCAGGAGTTTAACTGCCTCAGCCTGTCTTCCCCCCTCCCCCACTCCAACCTCTCACCCTCACAACGCGCAGACCTCCACTCCTCCTGCTCCAATCCCGACCTCACCATCAAGCCAGCAGATAAAGGGACTGGAGAGGTAGTCTGGTGCACTGACCTCTACACTGCTGAAGCCAGACGCCAACTCGAAGACACCTCCTCCTACCACTCCCTCGATCATTATCCCACCCCCATCACCAAATCATCATCTCCCAGACCATACAGAACCTCATCACCTCAGGAGATCTCCCAGCCACAGCTTCCAACCTCATAGTCCGGGAACCCCGCACTGCCCGGTTCTACCTCCTTCCCAAATCCATAAGCCTGACCACACTGGCCGACCCATTATCTCAGCATACTCCTGCCCCACTGAACTCATCTCTACCCACCTCGACACTGTCCTATCTCCCCAAGTCCAGGAACTTCCCACATGCGTTTGAGACACCACCCATGCCCTCCACCTCCTCCATGACTTCCGCTTAACCGGCCCCAAACACCTCATCTTCACCATGGATATCCAATCCCTCTACACCTCCATCCGCCATGACCAGTGCCTCCAAGCCCTCCGTTTCTTCATATCCCGACGTCCCCAAAAGTACCCTTCCACCAAAACCCTCATTCGTTTGGCTGAACTAGTCCTCACCCTCAACAATTTCTCCTTCGGACCCTCCCACTTTCTCCATACCAAAGGGGCAACCATGGGCACCCGTATGGGCCCCAGCTATGACTGTCTCTTTGTTGGCTACGTAGAACAGTCTGTAGTTACACCGGCACCACTCCCCACATCTTCCTCCACTACATTGATGACTGCATTGCTGCCACCTCATGCTCCCGCAAGGAGTTTGAGCAATTCATCAACTTCACCAACACCTTCCCCCCGATCTTAGATTAACCTGGACCATCTCTGACACCTCTCTCCCCTTCCTGGACCTCTCCATCTCCATTAATTACGACCGACATTTGACACCGGCATTTTGTACAAACCTACCGACTCCCACAGCTAACTGGATTACACCTCTCCCCACCCTACCTCCTGCAAAAATGCCATCCCATATCCTAATTCCTCCGCCTGTGCCTCCACCGTATCTGCTCCCAGCAGGACCAGTTCCACCACACAACACACCAGATGGCGTCCTTCTTTAGAGAACGCAATTTCCCTTCCCACGTGGTCAAAGATGCCCGCCAACACATCTCATCCACATCAGACCCCACCCCTCCAACCGTAACAAGGACAGAACCCCCCTGGTGCTCACCTTCCACCCGACCAACCTACCCATAAACCAAATCATCCGACGACATTTCTGCCACCTCCAAACGGACCCCACCACTAGGGATATATTTCTCTCCCCACCCCTTCCCACCTTCCGCAAAGACCATTCCCTCCGTGACTACTTGGTCAGGCCCACACACCCCCAACAACCTACCCTCCCGACCTGGCATCTTCCCCTGCCACCGCAGGAATTGCAAAACCTGCGCCCATACTGCCTCCCTCACCTCCATCCAAGGCCCAAAAGGATCCTTCCACATCCATCAAAGTTTCACCTGCACATCCACCAATATCATTTATTGTATCCGGTGCTCCCGATGTGGTCTACTCTACATTGGGGAGACTGGATGCCTCCTCGCAGAGCACTTTAAGGAACATCTCTGGGACACCCGCACCAATCAACCCCACCGCCCTGTGTCCCAGCATTTCAATTCCCCCCCCCCCCCTCACTCAGCCAAGGACATGGAGGTCCTGGGCCTCCTTCACAGTCGCTCCCTCACCACCCGACGCCTGGAGGAAGACCACCTCATCTTCTGCCTCGGAACACTTAAACCCCATGTCATCAATGTGGACTTCACCAGTATCCTCATTTCCCCTTCCCCACCTCACCCCAGCTTCAAACTTCCAGATCAGCACTGGCCCCACGACTTGTCCTACCTGTCTATCTTCCTTTCCATCTATCCACTCCACCTTCTTCTCTGACTTATCACCTTCATCCCCATACCCATTCACCCATTGTACTGTTTGCTAACTACCCCGCCTTCCTCCCTGACCTATCTCCTCCATCCCCACCCCATTCACCTATTGTACTCTATGCTACTTTCTCCCTTCCCCCACCCTCCTCTCATTTATCTCTCCACCCTGCAGGCACTCTGCCTCTATTCCTGATGAAGGGATTTTGCCTGAAATTTCGATTTCCTGCTCCTCGGGTGCTGCCTGAATTGCTGAGATATTCCAGCACCACCCTAATCTAAAATCTGGTTTCCAGCATTTGCAGCCCTTGTTTTTAACAATAAAAATGAACCTGGCAGGCTGTGCCTGCATTCAATATCCATCCTTAGGTTTTCTTGGGAAAGTTGTGAAGGTTGCTTCTTGAACCACGAGATGCACAACATACCATTCGGCAAGGGATGTCGTAATTTAAAAATTTACCTAAAAGTTGCCTCAGAAGTACTCACTGCATTTTTGCTCCAGATCTTCCAATTCTGAGAAAGCAAAATCACTTTTCAACTATTTAATTATATAATTGTATTTGCTCATGTAACACAAAATCATCTGTCATAAAGAATCAATACGGTTCTGTAGGTCACCAACAGATGGGATCACGGATGTAGGTTTTGCTCATTGAGCTGGAAGGTGCATTTTTATGGGAACATATGGAAATTGCACTTAAATTAATCAGGCATGCAAATAACCATTCATTGTTTAAAAAACAATAAGAAAACAAAGAATTGTGAATGCTGGAATTGGGAAACAAAAACAGTTAAGTGGGCAGCAAGGTGGCACAGTGGTTAGCCCTGCTGCCTCACAGCGCCAGAGACCTGTGTTCAACTCCCGCCTCTGGCTACTGACTGTGTGGAGTTTGCACATTCTCCCCGTGTCTGTGTGGGTTTCCTCCGGGTGTTCCGGTTTCCCTCCCACAGTCCAAAGATGTGCAGGTCAGGTGAATTGGCCATGCTCAATTGCCCGTAGTGTTAGGTGTAGGGGTATGGTTGGGTTGCGGATCAGTGTGGACTTCTTGGGCGAAAGGGCTGTTTCCACACTGTAAGTAATCTAATCTAAGTCTAAGGTCTGGCAACAGAAATCAGAATTAACTTTTTGCGTCCAAAGTCCCTTCTTCAGAAAGTTCACTAAATTTCAACGTCCAATTATTGACTTGGATAAAGATTTCTGTGAACTACAAAGATGTGCAAATACATTTTGGAATGCGGTTAGGATGGTTCTCCTACTAATCTGTTTCCTATTGATTTAGGGAAGTTCATTGAGATATTGCTTAGATGAACAATGTGTTTTCAACTACAAAGGCTAAACCATATCAAATTACAATGTTTTAATTTCCCTGAAATATCCTCATAGTCCTGCATTTGTTTTCAGATCCATAATTCCATATTTGTTATTGTTGTTAACTATTGCAGTCTTTCTTGGGATAGAACAAGGACTGTGCTAGTAAAACTGATGGTCTACTAACCTGCAGAAGGAGGAGAGATTCCAATACTTCCATTTTGAGTTCAAGGAATTAGTTTCTAGTACTGTACTTGCATTTGTTTTGTGTGTGTCTGCATTTCTATGTGTTGGAGGATGCCTGCAAGGAATGTATTGACAAGGGAAGCTTCATTAACTGCGATATACATATTCTCATTCCTGATGAAGGTCGTAAGCCCGAAACCTCGATTCTCTGGCTTCTCGGATGCTGCCTGACTGGCTGTTTTTCTAGCACCAAACTCTTTGACTCTGATCTCCAGCATCTGCAGTGCTCACTTTTTCCCTGCCTGCATTCTTGTCTTACACAGATAACAGTTCATGCTGTACTGTAATGAATGAATGTTTGAGGGATAGGATGGTCTGTCAAACCTGCGATGTCATTTGAACTGGAAGGTATCTCGTTTTTGTGGTGTTGTTGGAGCTGCAGTCAGGCAATTGTGGGATTTTTCATTAAATACTCACTTGTACCTTGATCGCTGTCATGTCAGGAATCAAACGGTGAAGTAGGTTATGTTTGAATTCGAGCTTTTGACCTGTGCCCGCCACAATAGTTGTTCGAAATCTGATTCTGATTCTGATCAATAGAAACTCAACATTTAAAATGATTGGTATACATTTGGAAATGCAATTGAGTATCAAACTGATAGGGTCAGTTCTCTTTTGTGTTGTAGCTTTTTTTGGCATAACATTTCATAATATTAAATGACGACATGGATGTATGATAGTGCGATTTAGCTGCTTAAGGATATGTACTGTTGCAGGAAAATATCAGTCATGAATGGATTTCTGCATCATGCTATCAACATTGAACATTATAATAAAGCAAAGAACTGCCATGCTAGAGATCTGAAACAGAAGCAGAAATCGTTGGATGAAATCAACAGGTGTGACAGGATCTGCAGGGAGAAAACAGAATCAACATTGCGACTTTGGTTCCCCTTCACCAGAATGATTGTAATCGAAACATTAACTCCGCTTTTGTTTCAAAAAATTGAATTTACCTCAGCTTCTTCATAACGTCAGCAGTGCTATTTAAAGAAAACCTGCAAATCTTTGTTCTAGCACAAAAAGAAATTGGTAGTCTATGTACTGACATTGCATAGTGTGTTTTGATCTGCTGTGGTACACATCATGAGGAAGATGAGTGATTCATAGGATTACCAATTATTATCCAAAGCCATGACTAGTTGTATAAAATCATATATATTTTAGGTTGTGCTTTGTTGTGAATGGTATTGTTCACTGTGAAATCCAAATTATAAATAATCAGTTTTCTTTTACTTTCTGATTTACGGAATGCTATTATTAAAATGACTTTATAATATGGATCCTGTTATGCTATTCTGATTAACATTAGAATTCCTACAGTGTGGAAACAAGCCCTTTGATCCAACAAGTCCACACCAACCCTCCAAATAGTAACCCAACCAGATTCATTCCCCTACCCTGTATTCACCCCTGACCAGCACACCTTGCTACACAGCCCTGAACACTACGGGCAATTAAGCATGGCCCTTTCAGCTAACCTTCGCATCTTTGCGCTATTGGAGGAGCCCACACAGATACGGGCAGAATGTGCAAACTCCATGCATTGTTGCCTGAATCTGGAACTGAATCCAGGTCTCTGGTGCTGCGAGGGAGTACTGCTAACTACTAAGCCACCACGTTAGCGATGCCTTGAGCTAAGGTGCTTGCCTTTGAACAACAACAATATTTTATTCCAATTATGGCGATAACAAACAGGATTGTTTTGTAGATTAACATTGACCTCCATGAGAATCATTTTGTGATACCACACTTGTTCAAACTACTCTAGATACTCAAAGGCTATAACTCAAACCTTCACATATTGGTCTTTTATTCATTATTGGATCAAGAATGCATCGAAGAGCAAGCTAACCTGCCACTAATGCGTTTAGCATAGATGTATATTTTCTGCATGCTATGCACTACTTCATAGCTCTATATATGACAATGGGTAATGGGGACTGAAACGTCATAAGTTCGTCATGATTTTTTATGATGTGACATGTGAACTGAAGATAAAAATAAGAAATGTCATTAACGACACTTATCTACTTTCTTAAGATCAAAATTGCTGAATGTCAAGTTTATTGTTCGTTAATAAGGAAAAATGTTCATTAGTGGAATATGAATGTTTTCAATGGTGAAAATGAAATCTCCTATTCTTCAAATTATAATATATTTCAGCCTATCTTCCGAGATATTCCTCATTGAGACCATTTTCACTTTTCTCAGATCAAAAAAATAAAGTGTTACACATGGGCACACACCCACATGCTTGCACGCATTGGGTGCCAGATGGTGTAGCAAGGTGGGTCAGTGGTTTGCATTGCTAACTCAGAGTGCCAGGCAGCTGGGTTTGTGTCCTGCCTTGCACGATTGTTCTGTGTGAAGTTTGTATGGGTGTGCTCTGATTTACTTCCATAGTCCACAGGTATACAGGCCAGGTGAATTGTTGTTAGGTGCCTTATTCAGGCATGAATATGGGAAATGGGTCTGGGTGGGTTACTCTTCATAGACACGATGTGGACTTGTTGGGCCGAAGGGTGGGTTTCTATACTCGAGGGAATCTTATCTAATCTAGATGCATCCGTGCCTAATATTACCTTTTCAGATAAATTTTGAACACATTACCTTTCTCTTTTTCTGTAAGTTTTTCCTCTGTTAAAGTGTAAACACGAAACAAAGATTTTGCAGTTAATTTAATAACAATTTGTTTGGAGACGTTAAATATAATCACAAATGTCTATCTGCAAAGACACTGTTATCGATGCGTTCCCTTGCCAAATAGCCTGTAGCATTCAGTGATGTTCTCTCCTAGGTCACTGAATATCATAACACATGGATTTAAAGATATTATTTCTTAAGAGTTGAAGCAACAGGTGTCATTCACATCATGCATCTATCCTTTTGGCATTTGGATTGATTAAGAGGATTATGTCGTACCTTTGAATTAGAAATTAACTATTGCTGTGATTTGTAGTTTGTGCACAAAGTTTACTGTTATGATAATTGTTGATTCTTATAATGGTTTCACTCTTCAATGAATTAGCTGAGTCCATGCTTTGCACGTCTCTAAAAATAGGAGGAAGTGAGGACTGCAGATGCTGCATATCAGAGATGAAGAGTGTGGTGCTGAAAAGGCACAGCCAGTCAGGCAGGATGCGAGGAACAGGAGAGTCAACATTTCGAGCATATGCTCTTCGTCACCTTGTAGAGTGAGGCGGAGAACTTCTTCAAACTAGGCATCCCTGGACGAGCCATCGCAGCAAGTTTATAATCGACTAGGAGAAATTAGTACAGCAGATGCTTTCTCCAAGCTGATTATAACGTTACTGTGAAACCTCGTCCAAGGTACTCTGATCTCCACCAACTACAGTCCTCACGTTTTTCTACTTGATTATAAACCTGCTGAGAACCCTCTTCCAAGGACTATGACCTCCAACATATCCGGTCTTCACTTTCGCCTAGTTAATTATAACCTTACTGTGAAGCGTCTTACAGTAATGCCTACCTAGAAGAAATTCTCTTCCTCCCTACACAAGGCCCTCATTCTTGATGAAGAGCATATGCTGGAAACATTGACTGCTCTGCTCCTCGGATGCTACTTGATTGGCTGCGTGTTTCCAGCACCACACTATACATCTTTTAATGTAGCCTTTGGCAGAAATATTGACTCAGAAAACATGGACTTGTAACAAGCTTATCTCCATCCCCCAGAAAATAAAAATGTTTGAGTTAGTAAATTTTAGAAAGGTGAAGACATTTTTAAAAAAATTATAATTAGGTGAATTCATCATAATAAATGCCCGATTGATTAAATTTTGATCAAGGACTTTCGAT
Organism: Chiloscyllium plagiosum; assembly: GCF_004010195.1. Classification (NCBI taxonomy): domain Eukaryota; kingdom Metazoa; phylum Chordata; class Chondrichthyes; order Orectolobiformes; family Hemiscylliidae; genus Chiloscyllium; species Chiloscyllium plagiosum. The sequence goes on along the minus strand of NC_057756.1, from coordinate 818,257 downwards.
TTCCCATTTCTCAAGAAAATACGCAGAGAGTATTGCCTATCCAAATCCCGAGTCGGCTTTTTTTCATAATAGGAAGAGCCAGCAGATCAATGCTTGTGGGCAGTTTTTTCATGGAGGAAGCACGCATGCTATCTCGAAAAAAACCCTTTGCTTTTAATGGATATTTCTCTGCTGACGCTCTGCTTGGAGTATTGTATCCAAGTATTAACTCCAGGAAATCTGTCAAGGCCTTTGAGAATGTAATTCAACAAAGAACTTCCAAAGACATAGAATACGAGACGTAATATAATTCTACATGAAACCGGAGTATTTCCACAGTGAGATAAATGCAAAGGAACATACTCTAGACCAAATTAAACTGTGAAGTTCTTTGAGAGGTCAAGTGCTGTTAAAAGAGCTTCCACTTGCATGTGCGGTGGTGACTGACATGAGCAGATATATAAAGTAACTGAAAAAATAAAATCAGAAGCGAAGTCAGGTCACCTTGTCTGTAATTCTTCCGTTGCAGTCAGTAAACATACAGATCTTCCGAATAGCTGTGCAATTCACTTAGTCAGCTAGCAAATGTTCCAATGGCTTAAAACTCTGGAGAATGACTGCATTATGTAAGGTTTAACGTTACGTATTCAAACTTTAATGAGGAGCAGGTTAGGAGGAACATTTCTTGGAATGTATTAATTTTAAACTTGGGTAATGGTCTGATATTGTAAGACACATATTTCGAACAGACAGAAGTCAGACAATGTACCTCTGTCACTTAATGATTCTTCACATTTCTTAAGTTCTGAAATTCAAATATGGATGAATTACGTAATTATGTTTCAAATACACTTTTTTTACCCAATACTGTTACTGCTGGATGCATTTTTCAGATGTGAAAAGTTCATTCAACTACTATACATGCATTTTCATACTGCACCCACTGACCTGCCATCATAGTTTTTAAATGATGTCATAATTGACATGTATGTGGTAAGTCTTGATCTGTCCAAACACGTTTTGTGTAAATATGCCTTCACAATTTCACAGTTCACTCGCTGCAATAAAGACATCTACAGTCGATGTGTTGTTCATTAAAGTGTCGTGGCCTCCTCCATTATTGGATTTATGTGATTCCCTTAGATTCATAAATATATCCAACTTGCTGCAATCCATGCCCACACATAAGCATGCCTTTATGCCTAAACTGAGGAGGCATTTCACATATTCCTTTCACTATCAATGTTTCTAATATACATGTAGAAAGCAACATCTAAAATAAGACATCGCTAAACAAAATAGGTGAATGAAGCATGAGAAAGGAATGATCAATATTCTGTGCCTTTTCTCAAGAATTTAATACCTTTTTCCTTCTGGCGGATATTCTCTTCTGATGCAGACGAGAGAAATGCAAACTTTAGAGTATGAAAACAATCGAATTATTAAATCTGTTGGCACATTTGAATTGTAATGTACGACATTTCGTGTTAAAACAATGTGATTCCACACTGGCTAGCATTATCGTGGCTGAGCAGTGTCATTCAACAATTGCAATTATGTAAATCTTATACTTGTGGACTTCGGAGACTGCAATACTTCCCTTTAAAAATTTAGACAATCACAGTTGGACACACTCTGGCACTGCATGCAGTCTGAAGATTTTTTTGATCGCAGTTGAACTAATTCCCCAGAAAATCTACGAGCTTTGCTTACCTGTATCGTTTAGCAATTCCTGACATTCAATTAGCGCTGTAATGGAAGCAATGGATTATCAAAACTTATGATGTTCACAGGAAAGAATTTCATCACCAAAATACAACATTACACATTATTATTTAACAACCAAAAAGAAACAATATGCAAAATCTTAAAGAAGGAACATAACGATGAAGCTCTGAGGTTGTCGTATCATCTGCAGGGACAAAGATGGGTTAATATTTATCTGATGAAGGGTCATTGGTTTCGCAATATTATTTCTGCTTTCTCCAGACAGATTCTGCATGACCAGCTGATTTTCATTCCATCGATGTATGTTTTTATTTTAGATCTCCAGCATCAATAGTTATTTGTTTTGTTCCCTTTCGGACGACATAATGATCTGGTACTGAAGTGTCAATTCACTGAAGTCATCTACCCACCCGCACGGAGGTGCATACACGAAAACTACAAGAACATTGATGCAAATATCAACAGAGCACATAATTAAAATAAATCATCCAAATAAATTTATATTTTGCCGATATTATTAAAATATTGAAAGTCCATTCAACTTGGCATTATGTGACAAACATCGAACCCCAACCTAAAAAGACAGAAGACCAAATTGTTATACCGGTATAAGTTATTGTTACAATGACTAAAATTGATTATTTCTTAGAATTAGTCGGCTCGGACGAGCTCATAACTGATGCTTCATAAATAATTGACACAGGATAAGTTATTATATGGCACCTTCTGAAACGAGTACAGACCATGACAACAGTAACATCCAGTGTTCAGCTAGAAAACACATGATGAGGGGCTTTTGCCCGAAACGTTGATTTCGCTGCTTCTTGGATGCTGCCTGAACTGCTGTGCTCTTCCAGCACCACTAATCCAGAATCTGGTTTCCAGCATCTGCAGTCATTGTTTTTACCTAGAAAACACATTAGATGTTTTTAACCCATCGACAATGAAGGAGCAGCATTACAATGTCATGGCTGCATGGCACTTGGAATGGAGTTTAGAAGACGTGCATTAGAGAGACATAGATTCGTAGAGATGTACTGCATGGAACAGACCCGTTCATGCCAACCAAATATCAGTTTTCCAGAACATGGTCCATATCCCTCTAAATCTTTTATATTCATATACCCATGTAGAAGCATTTAAATGTTGTAATTGTGCCATACCCCACCACACCGTCTGTAAGCTCATTCCATACATGCACTACTCTTTGGTGAAAAAGTTGTCCCTTAAATCCCTTGTAAATCTTTCCCCTATCACCTTAAACTTATGACCCCGAGCTCTTGACTCCCCCAACCCAGGGAAAATACCTTCTCTATTTATGCTATCCATACCATTCATGATTTTATAAAACTCCATGATTTCACCCTTCAGACTCCGACGCTTCAGAGAAGACAGCCTCAGCCTTTTCAGCCTCATTCTATCACTCAAACGCTCCAACCAGGCGACATGCTTGTAAATCTTTCCTGAACCCTTTCAAGTTTTACAATATCCTTCCTCCAGGACGGAGACCAGAACTGCACACAATGTTCCAAAAATTGGCCGAATGAATTTCTGCTATTACTGTCCTACCAGCTGTGATAGATTTCCATTTTTGATGGTGCAGATTAAGAACTCAGTGTCTTCGTGTAGTTAATCCAACGATGATAATAGTAGTGAATTGTGGTTCTTGGTAGTGACAAAATGATCCATTATTGGCAACAGACATTGCTTGCAATTCAGTGACATGGATATTGTTTGCCCTCAATCACTATCTTACGAATATTATCCAGGTCATTTGCATATTGCCGGAGAGAATGGAGACAAGCTCTTTGGCCTAAACTGGTCCATGCTAACCAAAATGTTCATCAACGCTAATCTCATTTTCCAGCACTTGGCCCAAATCTTTCTAAACGATTCATGCATTTGTCCAGGTTTTATTGAATGTAACTCATCTACCCTCCTTAACTACTTCCACTGTCTGCTCATGTACGTCCCACCCTCTGTATAAAAAAAAATGCCCCTCTATTTTATTCTTTCTCTCTAACATTAATCCACTTACCTCTAGTCCTTCATTTACCAACCCTGGGAAAAATACTGAGTGTATTCAGTCTATGCATGCCCCTCATGATCTTATACACTTCTCGAAGATGCCCCTCAGTGTCGTAAATTCTCAAGAAAGAAGTCCTAGTTTGTCCAACCTCTCCCTATAACTCAGACCATTGAGTCCTGGCAACATCCTTGTAAATTTCTTTCGCAATATTTCCAGTTTAATAAGTAACTTCCTATAGCAAGGTGACTAAAACTGAATACAATACTCCAAGTCCTGCAATACTGGAATATGTTAGAGTTTTATACTCTAACTTATATGCTTAGTGCCCTGAATGATGAGGGCCAGTTTGCGAAAAGTCTTCTTCACCGCTCTGTCTAATTTTGACTCCGGTTTCAGTGAAACATACACCTGAACTTTAAGGTCCGTCTGGTTCATTACATTCCTTAAGGCTCTACCATTCACCATGGGGCTCCTGCCTTGATCTGACTTTCCACCCGGAGCACCCAAAAGAAACCCACGCATACAGGGGGAGAAATGTGCAAACTCCAAACAGGTAGTTGCCTGAGACGGCATAGTGGTTAGCACTGCTGCCTCAAGGTGCAAGAGATCTGGGTTCAATTCCCGCCTCAGGCAACTGTCTGTGAGTTTGTACATTTCTCCCCATGCCGGCGTGGGCTTCCTCTGGGTGCTTCGGTTTCCTCCCACAATCCAAAAATGTGCATATTAGATGAATTGACAATGCGTAGTGTTAGGTGAAGGGACAAATGTAGAGATATGCGTCTGGGTGGGTTGCTCTCCGGAGGGTCGGTGTGGACTTGTTGGCCCAAAGGGCCCGTTCCCACTCTGTAAGTAATCTAATGTACCTACCATAGGCTTAATGTTCGATAGTTCCCAGATTGTTTTATTTTCTTGACAAAGGGCACTAGGTTCGTTACCCTCTAGTCTTCTGGGACCACACTCATGGCTAAAGATGATGCAAATATATCAGCCAGGGCACCCATAATTTCTTATACAGCCTCCTGCAGAGTTCTTGGATATGTCTGGTCAGGACCAGGACATTCATCCAACTTTCAATACATTCTAATATAGTCAACACCTCCTCTACCTTGATATGGACGGTGCCAAGATATCACCACTAACGTCTACAACCTCCCAAGTCTTCATGTCTTTATTCATGGTAAATACAAAGGAGAAATATTCATTGAGAACCTCGACCATCACCTGTGTTTTTACACATGCATGTTCATTTTTGTCCCTGAAGGACCCTTTTCTCTGTCCAGTTACTTTTTTTTCCTTTAATGTACTTAAGGAATCTCTTTAGATTGATCTTCTCAGCCAAGGCTATCTCGTGCCCCCTTTTCGCCCTCAATATTTCTTTCTTCAGTCAACTCCTGTCTCTCCTATATATCTACAGGGGTTCCCTTGATCCCAGCTGCTTGTGATACCAAACGGAGTTGAACGTTGTTGAAATGCTACTTCTAACTCTGTAGTGAAGAGGAGGTTAGTTATTTCAGTGTTTGTAGATATTAGGGCTCAGGTCATTACTGTGAAGATTGCAGGCAGCGATATTATGATGCTGAGTTAATTGACGTCCAACAATGACACCAATTTGTACTGCACTAGTTAGAATTTAACACGTATAGAGCTTTGGCCTCGTTCCCAGTGATTTCAGTTTTAGAATCTAACTGTGACGTTTCATTCAGATACATGTTACCTCCACGACTTGGCAGCCTTTCAAACACCCGCATTGCTATTCAAGAAATTAAATAAAGACTGAATGGTCATGATGGCGGGCAAAACTAACAGAAGTGGCCAGTCTTTTTTGAGGATGTGTTGCTGGACCACAATATTGACCACAACCTGGTCGCTGAGATAATTCTGATGTTACAGTATTAGTTTAGATTCCCCACAGTGTGGAAACAGCCCATTCAGCCCAACAAGTCCTCGCTGACCCTCTGAAGAGTCAACCGACCAGACCCATTCCCCCTAACAAATGCACCTAACACATGGGCAATTTAGCATGGGCCAATTCACCTGATCTGCACATCTTGCATTGAGGGAGGAAATTGTAGCACCTGGAGAAACCCCACACAGACAAAGGGAGAATGTGCAAAATCTACAGACAGTCACCCGAAGCTGGAATTAAAACCAGGTCCCTGTGCTGTGAGGCAGCAGCGCTAACCACTGAGCCACCGTGCTGCCCCATTTATCCGAATTTATTCATTCACTTTTGGGAGTAAGGATATATCTGGGTACCTTTCAATATTGTCATTGACGCAGTGGATTTGCACTCGAACAGCTTGGCCCTGTACAAATTTACATCTGCATTACTAATACTTATGGCGGGTTCCAGAATATTATTACGTTCCTATTTATTCCAGAGACCCCAGCCACTGATCTGGAGATATCACTAATATGTTCATCTGCTATTTCCATTCCAGACTTTGTTGCTGTAATGCCTTGGTTGTCTTGCTCGATCTCATTGCAGATTTTGTTTTGAGCAAAATGATTGACTCACTATTTTATCATATTTACGATACAGCAGAGAACCCCTTTGTTAATTAAACCAAAAAACCAGAAAAGCTCATCTCGTTTTGCAATGTTAAAATATGAGTAACAGAGAACTCCACAAATTTCACTAGTTTAACAAAAATAACATTAATTTAAATTTTAACTATAAAAGTGAAAATTAAATAGCAACTATTCACAACTTTAAGCCCACCCCCCTTCCTCTTAACTGCTTGAAATCTGCCTCAAACTCTATAACAATACGCTGTTGCAATAAGACGATTATTAAAAATTGCATTAACTTAATTTCAAAACCACACAGCTACTGTTTTTGCAAGGTTTATGAAGGTTTGCAGCTCAGGTTGAGGTTTCAGGTATAGGTTTGCTCGCTGAGCTGTAGGTTTGAGATCTAGATGTTTCATTACGTGGCTAGGTAACATCATCAGTGGCGACCTCCAAGTGAAGCGAATCTGTTGTCTCCTGCTTCCTATTTATATCTTTCTCCCCTCTCTCCCCATCCAGGAGAAAGATATAAGTAGAAAGCAGGAGGCAACAGCTTCGCTTCACTTGGAGGTCGCCACTGATGATGTTACCTAGCAAGGTAATGAAACGTCTGGATATCAAACCTACAGCTCAGCGAGCAAACCTTCACCCTAAACCTCAACCTGAGCTACAAACCTTCACAAACCTTGCAAAAACCTATGGGCGCAACACGCTGCAACTTGCCTGATGATGGGAAAGGAATGCCATCCGAGAGAGTTCCACCCGCGAACAACTGTACTTTCTGCATGAATGTTTAAGAAACCCCATCCAGGAAAAAGATATAAATAGAAAGCAGGAGACAACAGCTTCACTTCACTTGGAGATCGCCACTGATGATGTTACCTAGCCAGGTAATGAAACGTCTGGTATCAAATCTACAGCTCAGCGGGCAAACCTACACCCTACAGCTACTGTTGTCTTCAGTGTCTGCTTTCTTCTGGCTGAAGATCTCCCTGGTTTGTGTTTTTCTGTGAATATGTTTCATATGAAAAGGTACCTCTACTACAGACAGTTTCCTAATTTCTTGCAATTTTCAAAATCTCTGCATTTTTTCTCCAACATCGGATCGTCAACCTGAGCTACAAACCTTCACAAACCTTGCAAAAACCTATGGGCGCAACACGCTGCAACTTGCCTGATGATTGGTTCAATGTTGGTTAAATAATGAATGATTTAAATAATAATTTTAAATGATTCGTTAAATTCGAACTGGTGTCAAAACAGCAACTACCTCAGGGCTCCATTTCACAAGCAAATGTGACATATTTTCAAATTTCCAATCCACTCTGATACTGCCGTCTACTCATATAAGCAAGTGTTTATAATCTCTCAGTTCAGAACAATATACACACTCTCTTAAAGGTGCAATACATGACTTTAACTTCATAACATAATTGAATTTACAACACATGAATTCACCTACCTTTCTTTACTTTTTCTGTTAACAACATGAAGTACGTATTAGAGCAATAAGATAATTATAAGAGATACTTGCAATTCAAATAATTCTTCTAAATGTGAGTAGCTAAGAATTTGCTCTCTACATGGAGACAGTTATAAATTCTGAAAAAAAAATCACAAATGTGTCAAATTGTTGTTCTTTTAACAGTTAGGGGGGCTTGTTTTATCTTGATTTTGCCAAGCGCAAACAAAGGGCATACTTCCGAACATTTGTCTTTACCTATAATTCGAATTAGATCCAATTTTAGAACACCAACCTTCATAGCAATGCATTTGTACTAACAATTACATACTCTCCCCGACAGAGATATTTCAGTTTAAAGAAAATGCATTCAAATTGTGGGAGACTAGATAATATTTCTTCAACGACGAATCATTTTCAGCCTGATCTATTCCAACATTAAGTGGCTAAAGTTCACAACTTAATAAAATGTAGCGACATGTTTTCATATATTTAAAACCAAATGTGTCTCATGCTTTTTTTTCCTCTTAAGAGGAAAAGACCACCTATCGGAATTCATTGCTGTTCCCAAACCTGATAGAATACTTCCTCAACAAGTTATAAAACACAATTGGCATCTTCAAGCATAGAACAGTTATGAGTGAATTTAAAAAAATACTCTGTGCATGTGGCAAGGAGAACATAAGTGTCCTTCGTGTGGGGTTATGAAGGTCATTGAATTTCTCTGACATCACAGAATGACAGAAGCAGAGCTGTTAGATCGAAATTAAGGTACCATAGGTCTAAGATTAGAAACGCTATTGTGCACAATGTGTGTAAATGTCATCTCAGCCAGTAAATATTAGCAACATTGCAGCCACCCAAGTTTGTTCCAACAGCCAAAACTGTTTGACCACTCAGAGCTATTGTAGGTTGCATAACTAGTGTGTGTATATGATGCTTACTTACTTATGAATGACTGCGCTGGAATTGTGATCAGTGATTTCTACCACTCGTAAATTTTCATGTTGGCATTCCTAATCTGTTTTTTTCTTCGAAGTTGCAAAACCTACATTTGCACAATGCACTAGGCTTCTGCCGGATATTTAAGATGTTTTATACTTTATATGGGGGCTTGACAAACATTTAGAACAACAATCCATTGAAAAAAAAGTTTCCGCTTACGTAGTTCCTGTGCATTTTCTTGACACTTGCTTAGTTCTGGATTACAAACGAGAACCACAAAGGAACACTTGTTAACAGATATTATCGCGTTTATGTTTTATTTTTCCACCTGTTTCAGATAATCAACGAGGTATGTTGATTTTTCTTTTATTTATTGGTTGGAGTCAGTCACACTATGCACGAAATTAAAGAAATCAATGAAAAATAAAGTTCATTTACTCAACGCATACCACAATGTTAAATATTCATGAATAAATTAAGTCATCGCTTTTATAGAATCCTTGTGTTATACAGAAAGGAAACGGACCTGTTGGTCCAACCAGTACATGCCAAACATAATTCCAATCTAAACAGGTCCCATCTGTCTGCTCCTGACCCATATCCCTCAAAACCTTTTCTGGCCATGAATTTATCGAAATCTCTTTTAAACATTGTAGTTGGGACCGCACCAACACTTCCTCAAGAAGGTCATTCCCTAGGTGAACCACTCTGTGCCCAAAAAAACAATTGCCCGTCATGTCTTTTTAAATCTCTCTTGCCTCACCTTAAAAATGTGTCCCCTCGATTTTAAATCCCGCATCCCAAGGAAAAGACTTCAAACAGTACCGATATCTAAACCACACGAAGGAATATTGCTTAAAAACGAAAATGACTCTAATCGAATTGAATTATGCTATGCTCTGATATAGTAGAATAATGGCATTTCATTTGCGAATTGCTGGGCAATTATACACACAAGCAAATGTACATTTGTGGGGGAGGGTGCGCGTGCATGCATGTGTGTATGCTTGTGTGTGTGGCGTACATGCACATCATTTGGAAAATTTTAGAAATTAATTTGTCACTTTAAAGTGAACCTTCACCTCAACATTTTTTTTCAGCGGGAATAAAACCTGGTTATCACGTGGTTGTTCTTAGGACACCTAATGTATTTTTTGTCGTTAGCTTTAAGTAAACAAAATTATCTCTAAATAGACAGTAATGCAGTTGTGTTTCATGTTGATTCATCGCAAATAGTAGTTGTCAATAATTGCTAGTAATTATGCACCACAGCACATCCTTCCATTTCAGTCAATGTTCAGGACAGCATAGTGTGCATGAGATGTCCATCATATGTTCAGGAGTTTGAAATATGGAAGAAATATTAAAATGTAGTATTTGAAGATGAAATTATACTTTAATATATGTGAAAATTCGTGAAGTTCGATAGTTTTATTTTAATAAAATTCCTCTAAGTTCATCCAACTTTTAGCTAGACTGTTGTACTGATTAACAGTCATTCCATATCCCATGAGCGTAAAATACTGTCTTGATTTCTTGGTGAGTTAAGTAGTTACAATATTATATTATGGTCCCTTAGTTTAGAAATTTCTCATACTTGCTGTTTCCTCTTTAATCTAAAATATTAATGAGGTATGTTGATTTCTAACTCTGACAGAATATTTCGTATAATTTGTATTTGCTCAAAATATGCCTGAAAACATTACAGCAATTATAAAAAAACATTTACAGATCTGCGACGTATTGCCAAAATTACTTATCTAACTACCTTTTTCTTTGTCTTTGAGTTTTCTTTCTGTTGTGGAATTAAACGCAAAACAGAAAATAAAAGTGTGGGCATTAAAGAAATCAACATGTGAGACCACTATTTGCTTCTTTTGTCTGCGTGATACTTTGGTCCATTAGCTGTAGCGTACATTGTATTATTATCAAATATCAATGTGCAACGCGGCTCTTTATCATTTTTCCAATAATGTTCTTATATATTGCTTTTGTAAAGTTTTTTTGCAGCTTCATTTAAAATACAAAAGTTTGAACCTCGACTGGAATGTTATTTCGAAGAATAACTAATCATTGGATAAAGATTGGAGATCTAACAGTTAAAAAATGTCTAGTTTATAGTATCAATTCAATATTAAATTTTCGCTACTGAATTTTTCTGTATTACTCTGACAATTCTTCCTTACAAGTTAATAGAAAATTAATTTGAGGGAAATGCAAGATGCAATCTTAAAAGAAAACACTTTACTCACCTAACTCTTTTAATGTTTCTTGGCAAGTGCTTAAATCTGCAAATAGACAAACAGCAATCGCAACACAAACTGTAGAAACTGGATTCACTACCCTTTCTTTTCACGATGACCCAAAAATTGTACACGTATTTTTTTCATCGTCTGTCACAGTTTGCGTTGAAGCAGATGAACATTCATTTCACTGGTCAAGTTGCAAGTTCTTCCACAGATCAGACTGGCGAGTATTTTACAATGGCATCTGACCTTGTTGAATTAAGTCCACATCTACCATGCAGGGAGCGGTGTGAATTAGCCAATACGATTTTCTGACATAATATACTTTCAACTGGATATTCTGGACTCTAGCTATGGATGATCATGTTAGAGGACTCATTTTCCTTTTCATCACGTAAGTCGCAGAAATCTCTTCTGTTATTACCACCTTCAATCTGGATTTATGGATTGATAATCAATTTGTTTGCCTATGTTCTGAGCACAATATTTTGGCAATCATACCTTTGCGGGAGACATGAAGTATTTTATATCAAAGGAAACGCAGCAACATCAACATCAAAAGAACTATCTACATTTCTTACATAATCTTAAAGGAAATAGATAAATAATTAGCGGCAACAATATGGAACTGTAGTTACGCACTTTGATTTTTCTGCTCCCCACTTTAAGAAACGTATGAGAAATAGAAGAGATAAGCAATGTGCAGACTTGGATAGAAAATGCTAGTTTTGAACAAATATTGTGGAGACTAACAGAAAACAGCAATTTGAGTGACACCTAAAGTGGAAAGAACGATATTATGAGGGCTTCTAATGGAAATTATTAACAGACTTTTACCTGACGTTTAGATTTAAGGTTATACACAGCGACATTGATTTATTATAGATACATTGAGGTGGGTTGACACAGTCTTACGCAGTGGAATATTTTCATTTGGCGGTGACGCGGGTGTAGAACTTTCAAACTGAAAGAATGGCAGAAACAAAAACAATTAAGGCATTCAGAAAATAATTAGACACATGCAAGTGACCTCTACTATAATGCACGTATCTTCAAAGCAATTGCCTTTAATGTGAATGAAGAAATTAGACTGTTATTAGTAGAATGCAAACATTTTGACCCATATTAACTTTAATGTGATGCTGGCCCTTTTGTGATGGATCGCTCAACTATTTCACGATTTTCCTGTAATGGAAGATTGCACAAAAGCGGAACTATTGTTTCAAATATAGTGTAATTGTATACAGCATTGCGAATTAGAAGAGACAGGAACCAAAGAGAAAAAGATGGTGCAAACATATGTAAATGTTAGAATGAAAGCTAAAGAGCTGAGAACTCCTAATTTCTGTTCCTATATCTTGTGGTGCTATGGTTTTAACGACAACTGCAGATGCTGAAATTCAAAGTAGACAAGCAGGAGGCTGGGAGAACACAGCAAGCCAGGCAGAATCAGGAGGCGGAGAAGTCGACGTTTCGGGTATAACTCTTCCTCTGGGATGAAGGTGGGGTAGGAGCGAGTTGCAAATGAAAAGGAGGAAAGGTTAAGGGTGGGGAGAGGGGAGGTGGTGAGGTAGTGACAGGTGAGTACAGGTGCGATCTGGTTGTCGATAGAGAAATAAACTGATTTCGTAGCTGGAAGGAAGGGCTATTGGAGGGATTGAAAGGAGGAGGCGGAACTGGAAAGGGAGTCAGGGAATGGGTCAGAAGCTTATTTGAAATTGGACAATGCAATGTTGGCTGACAGCTGCCCAGACGGAAGATGAAGTGTTGTTTGGTCAATTTGTAGTCTGATTCACTGTGGCAGTAGCGGAGAATGAAGATGGGCATGTCGGAGAAGGAAGGGGAAGGGGAATTGGAATGGGCAGTGACCGGGTGTTTAGGCCGTCCCTTATGGGCCAGGCTGAGATATTGAGGGAAATGTGCCTTTTCTTTACGTTTGGTCTTACCAATGTAGAGAAGACCATATCAGGAGCACCATGTGTTGTAAACTAGGTTGGAGCAGAGGCAGATGAATCTCTGTTTCACCAGAAAGGACTGCTTGGGTCCACTAGATGGAAGTGAGCGACATGGTGTGCTGGCAGGTCATTTACCAATTACATTTGCAGAAGAAGGTACCAGCTAGTTGTGGGGGAGGGTGATGGTGGGGGGGGGGGGGGGGGGGGGGTAGGTGGTAGCAATCAAGGATTAGCAAAAGAAATGGTCCTTGAGGACTTCAGAGAAGGCTGGGGAGGGGAAGAGATTCTAAGTGATGGGGCCTAGTTGGAGATGGCCAAAGTGTTTGAAGATCAAATGTTTAATGCGTACACTACTGGGGTGGTAAATGATGAGAAGGAGGATCCACTCTTCATGATGTTTGGACGGGGTTTGTGGGTCATGGACTGTATGTCCACAAAGAATGTGAAGCATTGGGCACCAGGTAACTAGAAATTTCCAAAGCAGGGGATGGCATGATTTGTGTCCTGGATGTTAGTGGGAATTGCATGGACCAAGAGGGAGACGATGGAATCTAGGTAGGAAAAAATGAGTTTGGAGGAGCAGGAGCATGCGGAGACAATGGGTCAATCAGAGTACTTCGGCTTCAGGATCTTGGGGAGCAGGTAGAACCAGGTAGTTTATGACTGGAGGACTATGACCTTGGAGGCGGTGGAGGAGAGATCACTGGATGCAATGAGGACCTGGGCAGTGTGGGTGATAGTGGCCTGATGGGCTTTCGTGGGGTCGTGGTCAAGGGGAAGTCGGATGTGGTGTCAGAAATTTGGCATTCGGCCTATCTCACATAGATTTACATAATCAAAAGGTCACTAACCCATTTTTGACTATGAAAGTGGCCAAAACAGGGTGTCCAAATGGAAAAGGAAGCTTGGAGACAGCAGAAGGGATCTCTCCAAGATGGATGTGAAACTTTGTCACAGAAAAAGTACAGAGATGGAGGTGGCAGAAGCATGTCATGGCAGGAATTGAAAATTCAATGTCTAAGATATTCTGTTCTTCATTACGAAAAGAAAGGATGTTAAATTAGACTTAATACAAATAGTATTCGTTGCAAATGTCTATTCCAACTACTAAGCCCCTTGCTAAGAGGGAATCTAAAGCCTTTACGTGGTTTGTTTAACATATGACTGTAGGTGTACAGCAATATACATCATTTTGTAATGCCTCTGCGATGACCAACAAAACTGAAAAATTGCAGGAAAATGAATCAAATTGGAAATCATCAGATCTGGCTTCAACCTAGGGACTAAAAATGGCAATGCCAAAAGCAGCCTTTCTAAAGCTGCAAAAACATCATTCCTTTATATGGGACATGCGATAACTTTGGAAGAGCAGTGCCAAATATAACTGAAATCCACTTGTTCTAACTGTGAATACTATCCACAATCAAATGGGAATAATTGCTAATTGCCTATCGAGTCTCAGCTCAACTAAAACACACCACTTTTCACAAAATAGAATTGCAAATTATTTCCCTCTTCTCTACTACTTACACACATTGTCGATACTCTGAGTACAATGCAGCCATTATACAACATGTCGATGTGTACACTCAAAATTTTCCCAAGAATCTTTATAGAACACATGCATACTTTCAAAATTATGAGTCTGCCCGTACAGGGATATCAGATTGATATGAACATGAGAAATGCATACATACCCGCACGACACACAGGAAGCAGACGAGGAAAAGTACCATGTCCTTCGTAACAATCATCTATTGATGTCAGTGCATCATGTAATCCAATATCCACACCAACTGCGGTACTGAATTTGATAGATATACCACACAGTGACCTTTGGGAATCAATCCTACATTTCAAATTTCGTACACCTCATTCAGCTTCAGATCAATTATTTTCAGAAAAAATTGGGCTTTTAATCTCATATTCTCAAATCTACTTCTCCACAGGTTTTAGTGAGCCGCCATCATATCTTTAGCTTACTTTCAATCTTATCAAACAAGTAAAGATTTATAGATCTCATCAAATTAGGTGAAAACTCATTTGGACAAGGAGGAAAAGTAACCCAATTGTCAGTGCTCAGTGCTGGTGGTGTTGTCTGAACAAAAATCTCAGGAATTGCAAAACATTTTCCTTCCCATTTCAGTTTTCTTACTGAATAATCTAAGAAACTTTTCGTTAGCTGAATTGTCTCCGATAGCTGCAAGTCTGTTTTCATTGATTAAATACAGAGAGGGAATATGAAATAGAATCTTACCATAAACACTGAATGGCTTCTAATATGATGCTTTCATTTGTCAGGTAATCTACAGAAGTCAGGACATTCTTACCCTTCAATGATTTTTCTGTGAATTTGATCAAAAACAAAAAGTAAAGTGCATTGCATAGAACATAACAATCATTGTTGAGGACACAGGGAACATATGAATTTAGGAAAGAACGTATATTCATCAAAGCAAAAATCTTTCAGGCACAGGATTGAGAATTTATAATGTTGGGAAGAGGAAACCATCCAAGATAGTTATCTTCATCTGGCAGTAGGGGTATACAAAACTCTGCGTATGTCAGAAGAATCATTTCAATCAGAAACAGGTCATGCAAGAATTATTGGAAGGGTAATTCAAGAGGATTATAATCTAAAGAGTGAACGAAAGTTACAACCTACGAATAGATCGTAAGCAAGTAATAAGTCTTGGTTCAGAACTCAAATGCTGCGGAATTTGGCACAAAATGAGAGCGACAGAGTACATGCAGCAGTAAAATTAAATAGAATATCTGATAACTCTTGTGAGAATATTCAGAAAAAAATATTTACAGATTAGAGAAGTCGCTTCATTCCAAGAGCCTGCATGCTAAGAGACGACAGGAAATCATGACAGAGATAATGCCAGCCATTAGTAATAGCTCTCCATTATTATATACATAGAGAACTATGCCAGCAAAGAGCTTCTTTCAGATTGCAGTACCCTCGTCCAGAAGCAACTAGAGTCAATTTCTAGTAATGACAATGGCATCATTTGACTAAAAATGCTCACTGTCATGACGTCAATTATTGTAATAATAGTGATGAATTTCAAGTGATAGTAAATTACTGATTTCCAAAATTAAGTATGGCAGGCAATGCAATGTTCTATATATTTGTTTTTCTGATGTTCCAGTTCTTACCGTACTGAGTAATGATTTAAAATTTCCTCATGGTACCGTAGTTACTGGCGTGACAAGCATTGAATTTGAAATTAATTGACTAGATTTGGATGTCGATGCCAGTTTAAACCTCATTGATGTACAAGAATGGAATATTTAAACATGCCGTTTTTCACAGTTATGCATTTCACACGAAGTATAATAAGAAACAATGTACGGATAATAATATACTCTAATAAATAGGAAACTGTGAAACCTAACCGATTAGATGCAGTGATCTGGGAAAGTCATATGTATCATGTCATTTTTTTTCTCATAAGATCCAAAGTTCAAACATAACTAATATGAAGCATAAGCCGTCACCCATGCTTGATTTAATCTCTATCACAAAATAATGTAAAAAAGCTTGCTACATTTCAGAAACAAAACTTGGTTTTTTTGATAAATGAAATGGATTATTTCCAAACGTCAATTTTCTATGTGAATTTCAGTAATAAATATTTTCATTCAGGTTGTACATCAAGAAAAAAGAGAGTGACACGCCTAAGGTTCTCCCTTGATCTCATTCAAAACAGGTCAGAAATCATCAGGGCACATGTACCAGTTGTCAGTTATAACAAGTATTGTCTGCAATCAAGCGTACTGGCAGTAAAACCTCATCCTCTATCAAAATTGACCGCATATACCGAATCGTACTCACATCATTCTAGCGTTATTCATTTGTCAACTTCTGATCTCATAAATGGTTTGTTTTAACTCTCATGATTTCGTGAAGACTGGCTTTGATGTCCAATAATTAGGACCTGTAAGTGGATTCAAATTCATGGTACCACGAGTTACTGTATCAAAATTATCTTCAGTTGAATAAATATTCCAGTCAATCCCATAAACCTAATGATTCCAGCTATTACTTTTTACATAACTCACCTAATTGATCCGATTTCTTTGTGAGATCTTTGGTTTCAGTAAAAGAGACATAGGGAAACATGTTTCAGCAATATGTTTTCTTCATCCAAACATTTTGTTCATAAAACCTGAATCATCCGTGTTTAACGTTTCTGATTTGAAATCAGGCCTATATGACAATCATTGTACTTTGCAACAAAACTTGTTATATTTGGAAAGGCACTGTTGACAATTAGAAATGCAAGAACAGTTGTAATATTGGACTGACGCTTGATTTGTTTTTATTTTTGAAAGCTGAATTCGAAAAGAATGGCAAGTTATCTTAGTGAGGCTTGTCAGAGTAGGAGCGTCGTAAAAGATTTATTTTCCTTGTTGGCATACAAAATTAGAGAGCAGATCTTAAAAATAATCAGGCTTATTTCATTCAAAGCGGACCTAAGGGGCAACCTTTACCCGCAGAGGATAGTGTGTGTATAGAATGAGCTCCCAGAGGAAGTGGTGGAGGCTGTTACAATTATAAAATTGAAAAGGACATCCGGAGGGGTATATGAATAGGAAGGGTTTAAAGGGAAATGTGCCAAGTGCTGGCTAATTGGGCTAGATTAATTTCGGATATTTGGTAAGCATGGACGAGTTGGACAAAAGGATTTGATTCTGTGTTGTACATCTCTATGACTCTATGCTGAACAATACCAACACGTACAATTGTTATCAGAAGTAGGAAGCAATGCAGAGATACGGCCGCAAACTAATCAGCTATAGCCTTAATAAATTGTGGAGCAGTTTTGAATACTCAAATGGCCCTTGACTGCTCCAAAATCTAATGCTGGTAATCATGCTTAGACCAATTTGAATGCAACAACGCAGATTATGTGCTCGAAATATCATTAGAGGTGGTGCAGACATGCATATTTGGTTGTGGGAAAGGGATGCTAACCTCAAGTGGACCTCTGAAGTGGCCTTGCCATCGCAGGAAGTTAAAAGTTCCTTAAGAACTGGATACTGAAATGCCCTGTACAACCAAAGGAAGTTTGCTCTATATTTATTTTTGTTTGAGAGTCAGATAAGGGCCAAGGGAGTGGGGATAAAATCAGTGACGATTTATTTTTAGATACATAGAATTATTACAATGTGGAAACAGGCCATTTGGCCCAACAAGTCCACATCGACCTCCAAAGAATAACTCACCCAGACATTTCCGTGACCACATTAGCGAGTTTTGAAAGATTTGTCGCTTAGATTGAGGCACCAAACAAGCAGACAAAGCGTACCCATAAAACACCCTAGCCACTCTCCCCGACAACAAAGGCATGTCAGAAATGACTGCCAGACTACTTGGAATCATGGTAGCTCTCAAACCCAGCAACACACTAAAACGGCAGCTAATGAACTTGAAAAACCCTATACAAAAAACAAGTAAAACTAATGTCATTTACAAAATAACTTGCAAGAACAGTAACAAACACTATATCAGGCAAACGGGCAGAAAACTAGCCACCAGCATACATGAACATCAACTAGCAAGAAAAAATACATGATACCCTCTCATTGGTATCCTTACATACAGATGAGGAAGGACCTACTTCAACTGGGACAACGCAACCAAACTCAGACAAGCCAAACAGAGACACGCATGAGAATTCCGAGAAGCATGGCATTCCAACTGGAACTCTATCAACAAACACATTGACTTAGACACCATTTACCATGGTCTGAGAAAAAGAACAGGAAATGACATCACCCCAGAAAATGACATCACCAACCCTAGGAAACAAAAATAACAGGGTAACCTCGATTATCCAAACATGATGGGCAGGCACTTTTTCATTGGGATAATCGACTATTCGGTTAATTGATTAAATACCTTTCCTCTGGGGCTTGGAGTTTTTAACGTCTGCTTCTCTTTCAGGAGGGTAGCAGCACACAGTGCGTAAGACCCAACCCCCAACACTGAGCAACACCCCCAGACCAAATATGCCCCCAACCCCAACACCACCCCCCCAACACC
>NC_057756.1:797423-798898 GCF_004010195.1 Chiloscyllium plagiosum | reverse complement strand
CCGCCCCCAAAACCATCCCTGACCCCAGCACTACCCCAACCCCATGCAATACCGACATCTGCCCCAACACTGCCCCCGTCCCAAACCCCATGCAACACTGCCACCCGCCCACCACAAAGCACTCTACAATCCCGCCTCTCCTCTCTGGGGCAGCTGGACTGGACACCAACAAGACTGCTGCAGTTGCATTTGCAGGGTAAGTCTCCAAATAACACGCACGCCTTTTCAGACAAGTTCCACCTTTGCCCTGTACAGGACAATGTTGGAGAGATTTTCTGGGGAAGGGAGGTTTAGGGTTCATCCCGGTGTAGAACTCCAGGTAAAGTGTGGGGAGAGAGAGAGAGGGCGAGTAGTCAGTCATTTGGAGACGGTGTCTGTTTAATCTTTGTAAAGAAAATCGTGATCACTGTTGGAAACATGTCTTTGATGTAATGATTCCATTGGGACATTGAGATTTCCTTCGGATAATCCAATTTTCAGGTAATTGGTATTCGTATAATCAAGGTTCCTCTGTAAATGGAAAGCGAGCCACTAACACCAGTGCTTCAGCGGGGCTCACTGATGATGCTACCTAATATGGTGTCAAAATGTCTGAAAATGAACCTTCCAGTTCAGCGAGCAGAATTGCATCTAATCCCCTACCTTATTGTTCTTCTTTTACTACTGACTAATGCACCTAATCGACACTATGGGCAATTTAGTATGGCTAATCCACGTAACTGGCATATCTTTGGATGGAAACCTATGCAGGCACACAGTGAATGTATAAACCCCACACAGACTGTTACCTGAGGCTGGAATTGAACCCAGGCCCAGGCACCATGAGGCAGGCAGTGCTAACCACTGAACCACCATGCTGCCTACAACTGCCAGGGCGGAAGAATGCAATGGAACTAACGTTATAATGAAGGAAATGGTTCCTGTGAGAATTGTTCACTTGAGAGAAGAGTTGTAGCAAACACTACCCTCTGGCAGGGTCACAATGGGAAAGAAAGCAAGTGGAAAAATTCACAGCTTTGCAGAATCGAGAATAAAACTAATCAGAAGACATGGATGTCTCCAGGTGTAATATTCCATGCTCAAACAAAGACTCAAGGTAAACTATATGCATTATTATACGAAAACGGTGATGGTGACCCCCCCACCCCTTCGGCCAGACCTCAGGAATGTGAAGTGGTTGGGGAAGCTCCGCACCTGGGGCCTCAGAGGTATAGCATCCCACCCTCACTCTTCTCATGCCCGTCCTCCCACCCTTCTCACCTCGTTTGATGCGCTTGTCTGCATTCCTCCTTCATTCCAACTGGTCGTTGACCCCTTGCCCACTCACACTCATCTCTCTAAACGTTTCCCCCCACCATCTCCCTATTCCCCCCTCCCCCATCCAAGGACATCTCCCTAGACCCCATCCTGCTGCACACTCTCCCTGCACTCCCACCTCTTCTTCCTATTCCTCTCAGCCCTGCACTTCTCCTACC
>NC_057756.1:771292-797383 GCF_004010195.1 Chiloscyllium plagiosum | reverse complement strand
TACTCTCCTCCCCCCACATCTCTCCCCTCCTCCCCACTTCTCTCCCCTCCTCGCCACCACTCCCCTCCACAATTATTTTCACAAAATAGGGTCAGTCGATCGTAATATTAACCAGAATGCCAAATCATGTGTCATAGTTCAATATTTAAGTTTAAGCAAATGAATTATGATGCAATAGTAAATCGTCACTACCAACAAGCAGTTGTTTTTTTATATCAAAATGTGCCCAAAGAAATTCTCTTAAGTGAAAAGCTCTACATCCTGTGGCTGCTGAGATTATATAAATTTATTTATTTAAATTTACACTGACTTCACGCTGAGGCAAGAATTTACATTGAAGAATTTGCAATGCAAAATTTTAAATACAATAGATCATATAAGTTTTTTTTAAAAAAATACCTGCAGTCTTTTCATCAAGGTTGTTTTCTGCAAGTTGTACGAGTGGGCAGTTGAAGAAATACGTAATACACGTGATATTTTTAAAGCGTGAATTGTGCTCTGATTGTTTCAGAATCGCACAGTTCGTGTATTCAAATCAAAGTTGAATAGGCCAGGACATTCAAAGCAGCGAGCATTTCCAGGCTGGACAATTGACAGTTATGCTGCCCAGTTTGCAAGCGATTCCTGCTAGTACAAAGCGAAAAAAACAGGAAGGGATCCTGCTTCCGTAATATATATTTCATGTTTTTGACGATTTAAACAGTTTTTTTTTATGAAGACTTTTTATGAAAATTTATTATAGCATTTGATATGTGAACTAGATGAATTTCGTCACACCATTTTTAACCCTATGGTTGGAAATGGATTTTTGGAGCAGTTTCATGTTTCTCTTAATTGCTTGCATTCTTTCAAACTCAGCTGTTCATTACCGTGGGAAATTTCTAGTTCTACTGAAAAACTTCTAGTTCTAACTATTCAACACAAAACTACTTGCAAATTTAATTGTTTTTATTCATAACCATCATGTTATTTCATTAAAAGCTTGTTCTCTTGCTCAACTCTTCCAGTTGCAAAGAAACTATTTGTTTTGTACTGAAAAATGTCAACGTTTTAAATGCCTTCATAACTAGCTTCTACATTTCCATAAAACAAGGAGCATACGTGGATGGGTTAGTAAGTTTGCAGATGACACTATAATCAGTGGGGTTCTGTACAGTGTGGAAGAATGTTGCAGGTTGCAGTGCGACTTAGATAAACTGCCGAATTGGGTTTAGAGATGGCAAATGGAGTTTGATGCAGGTAAGAATGAGGTGATTCACTTTGGAAAGAATAACAGGAAGGCAGAATACTGGGTCAATGGAAAGATTCTTGGTAGCGTGGATTAGCAGACGGATACTGGTGTCCATGTGTATAGATCACTGAAAGTTGCCACCCAGGTAAATAGTGCTGTTAAGAAGGCATATGGTGTGTTAGGTTTTACTGGTAGTGGGATTGAGTTCTGAGCCGTGATGTCATGCTGCAACTGTACAAAATCCTAGTGCCGCCTCACTCGGAATATTGTGTCCAGTTCTGGTTGCCCCGTTACAGGAAGGATGTGGAAGCATTAAAAATGGTTCAGAGGAGATTTACAAGGATGTTGCCTGGTCTGGAGGGAATGTCTTATGAGGAAAGGTAGAGTTCTTGGGTCTGTTCTCACTGGAGAGAAGAAGGAGAAGAGGGGATTTAATAGAGACATGCAAGGTGATCAGAGGATTAGATAGGGTGGACAGCGAAAGTCTTTTTTTCCTAGGATGATGATGTCAGCTCGTAGGAGGGGACATACCTGCAAATTGAGGGATGATAGATTTAAGACAGATGTCAAAGGCAGGTTCTTTACTCAGAAACGGGTAAGGGTCTGGAATGCCCTGCCTGCCAATGTAGTTAACTCAGCCACATTAGGGGAATTTGAACAATCCTTCGATGAGCATTTGAATGACGATGCGATAGCGTACGGGCATGGGCTTTGATTAGTTCGCAGGTTGGTGAACATCAAGGGCTGAAGGGTCTGTTCTGCGCTGTATTGTTTAATGTTCTGTGTTCTATTTGCTCCATATTTACTATTAGTTATGCATGTTGAGATCTGATCATGCATGTAGCAATATTTTGAAAGGCTCTACTTGCTGTTTTACAGGAAATCAAGCGTGTACACATTAAAGGTAACTTTCAAAATCCAGGCAGAACATAGAACTATCCATGCTTATTTTATACGTCCGAGAGATATAGATTCAAACTCTTGAAAAACACATGACTTTCTACTTCTTTTGTTTCAGGCAATGCTAATGCTTATCCAGATAATCAAACCACTCAATCATCATGTCTTCCCAGCAACATGTAGAGTGGTTCCAATTTGATTGCACAATTACAAACTAAAAACAGAGCACAGGGAAACTGGATGTAGTTTCAATGCACCAGTAGCTCAAACATTAAACATGTTGAATGCAATTAAAGAGATTATTGAGTGAGAGTACAACAACTAATCAATAAAACAATACACGTTTTCAATCCAACACCTATCTAATTGAATCCCAAATAAACATAGTATTCAGCATTCAAAACATAATAACATTTTGTTATGCAAAGTATGATTCCATTCCTTCAGCATCTCCCTCAACTTTAAGTCCAATGATGTTTTACAGTCAGTGAAACTACTTGAACAGTGCTAGATTTTCAACTGCAGTTTCTGATCATTTGACAATGGAAAATCCCACAAAAAGAAGTGACAACTCGGAATAGATTTCTAGTCATGGTAAACTAACCTACCTTCCCATCTTAGAAGTTATGACCTTTCTAACTTAAGTAACAGTAACGTTTAAACATAAAGTTTTGATCCATTGCTTCAGAAATCATATCAGATAGTATATTGACCTCAGATTTTTGCTGTAATAGAGGAAGCTCCCCAAAAACTTTTTTTCAAACAAAGAGATAGCAACCTACTCAAAGTGGAGTGCATATGTAGATTTTGAGGCTACTTACTGCATTCTTCCTGTTGGTCATCGAATTCTAAAGAGAAGTACGAAAAACTTTTGTTTTGAGATTCATTGGCAATCAAGATAATCAGACAGACTCATAGAGTCAAACAGACCCTTTAATCCAAATTGTTCATGCCCACCACGTTGCTTAAACTGATCTAATGTCGATTGCCTGTATTTAGCACATCTCCCTCTGAACCTTTCTTCTTCATGTACCAGTACAAAAATATTTGAAATGCCGTAATTGTGTCCGGCTCTACCACTTACGCTGGCAGTACATCTCAGACTTGAACCATTCTCTGTGTGAATACGGTTGCCCCTCAGTCCCTTTTAAATCTTTCCTCTCTAAACTTTGCCTCTAGTTTTGGACTCGCCTCCATCCCGGAAAAAAAAAACCTTCCCTATTCATTTGTCTGTGACTCTCATGATTTTGTAAACCTCAATAAGATCACTTTTCAGCATCAGATGCTTCGGAAAAGATGTCTCAGCCTCTCCAGCTTTTCCGTTATACTCAACTCACGACTCCAGGCAAAATCCTTGCAATTATTTTTCACTTTACTCTTTCTAGTTTAATAACATAAAGTCATTGAACTATGCAGTCATGTAACACAGAAAAATAACATTCTTTCCAATTAGTCCACGGCGAACGGGGTTCCCAAACTATTCGAGTCCCACATGTTCCATGTTCCACACTTCCTTCCAGACATTTCCTATTCATGCACTTATCCAAATGTCTCTTAAGTGTTGCAACTGTACCTGACGCTCCACTTCCTCTGGAAGTTCTGTCCACATGTGAGACAATTTCTATGTAAAACGGTTGGTTCTTACGTCCTTTTTTGACACTTCCTCCTCTCACGTAAAAAAAAATGTACTTTCTAGTTTTAAACTCCCCACCCCATGTCGAAGACCTTTATTATTCACCTTATCTATGCCTCACCAATGTTCTGCATAACCTCAACATGACGTCCAACTCTGTAGCTAAAGTTCTGAGTAATGAAACCAAGCCTTCATAAACAGCCTGTGTACCTCCAGCGTCATTTTCAAGTATCGAAGGTCCTCTATTCAACAATACTCCCTGGAGCCCTACTTTTAGCTATGTAATGTCTTGCCCTTCCCAAAATTGATCTCCATTTGTCACTTCACGGTCTATTGGCCCATCTGATTAAGATCACGTTGTTCTCTTAGATAGCCGTCCTCACAGTCCATTGTAACACCAATTTTGGCGTCATTCACAAAGTTACTAATCATACTTCTTGTATTCTTATTCAGGTCATTTGTATACATAATGAACAACAGTGGACCTAGAGCCTATCCCTGCAACACCCTGCTGGCTATGGCCTCCACTCTGAATCACAGCCCTTTACCAATACTCTCAGACTTCTACCCTTAATGTTGTATCTATTTGACAATGTCTCCTTGGATCCCATGTGGTCTAACCTTACTGATCAGTCAACCATGTTAGAACTTGTCAAAGACTTTGATATAGTCCATTAGACTATATATGTCTTCATCCATCTTCTTGATGACCTTTTCAAAAAGAACTCTATTAAATTGATTTCTATCAGTTTTATTTAACAGAAATGGTTTGTGTTCAATTACTATGTCACGTCTATTTCTTAATGATCCGTTCATACTTTCACTGCACCTTCAGGTGGTCTCAACAGCCTATGTAAATCCAGTTGATTTTATTCATAAGTCACAATTACTTGAAGATAATATTTTACAACAGTAACAATGTGCTTTCATGCAGTCACGATTGTCATTCAGTGATTTTTTTTAAACCGGCTTGAAAAGTTTAAGATTACTAGAAACAGAAACCAAATTATTCTACCCAGTTTGGTAAATATTAATTTAATTTTGTCTTTTATCCCAAGAATTCCAAAGTTGATATTTCACTTATGTTTCCACTTGTCTTTTTTTTATATATATTTGAATATACCATCACATTTATTTAGTGCTTCTTCACGTTCATATCCAAATTAAATAATGATATATGGCACTCAAAAGAATTCATTTGAATCTTGTATCTGAATAACATCTATCGAGCTTCCAAACTCAAAACTTTTATTTTAGCCTTTCCATGCATTATAAAAAAAAATTATGTTCACATATAGACCAATTTGTCAAACTGCCCTTAATTTGATGCAGTTGTTCCAAACAATAATG
Source organism: Chiloscyllium plagiosum (assembly GCF_004010195.1). Classification (NCBI taxonomy): domain Eukaryota; kingdom Metazoa; phylum Chordata; class Chondrichthyes; order Orectolobiformes; family Hemiscylliidae; genus Chiloscyllium; species Chiloscyllium plagiosum. Next base: position 792,269 of record NC_057756.1, on the reverse strand, counting down.
TTTCAAACTTGCTTTGTTTCTTCTGGTCATTTTCTATTTCTTTCCTCAATATGTCCACAGTTTTCCTTCAATGCAACAGTGATATTGAACTAAATGTCATGGAAAGGTTTTTTCAATTTCAGTCGGAAGATGCACCTGGACTCAATATTGAATTCGTGCGAGGACATGTCGTATTCATTTTTTTTTCCTATTCCCATGATTAATAGTCTAATGTAAAGGGGGCACCTGTATTGCATATAACATTTTTAAACTTCACACGATCATGTAAATCATAGTTATGGCAATAATTCTTAAGAGTTTACATTTGAGATATAGGGTAGAAAAATAAGAAACATTTAAGCTTCTACTTTTTCCAAAATAGACAGTTTTTGATTCATTAGGACAAGTGGCAAAACCATTACCTTTAGATTTTCGTTTTAGTTTATCTTCTGTCAAGGAGTTAAAAAAGATAAAACAGATCTTGATTAAACTAAGGACAATTTGCTGTTTATCTTCACATCAGCTTAACCAGTTTGAAGAAGATTTGTAGCTCAGGTTGAGGTTTTGCGTGTACGTTTGCTCGCTGAGCTTGGAGTTTCAATTCCAGGAAACGAACCTCCAAGCTCAGGGAGCAAACTTACATCCATAATCAGCTTAACCATATGATTGTATATCCGACCGTCCATCTATCTATGTATCTATCTATCAGAGAAAATGACCAAGGTGCTTTTAAATTTTAAACTCATAGATTTTAATGATAACCATCTATTTCGTTGAATATAACTTCCCAATTGTACAGCAGCAGTCACAACCACACGGCATTCTAAAGGGTTTCAATCACCGGTAGCAGGCCATAGAATGCAGTCATGATTGAAATATATGAAATTAAATAGCTTATTGGTGTACGATCAGAACAAAACAAAACAAAAGTTCTGATTTGACCAATAACCCGCTTTGTGTGACTGCTTGGCTTACTGAATATAAAATCTATGTTAACACCATTATCTTTGTCTTATCCAGAACAATGCAATGACATTTTTTCATTCAACACATCTATTAATATGATGCATTAATGTTGCCAGAGTTCCTCGAATACTTGAATATTTCTAGAAATTTCTTGATTAATTTCTTACTTCAGCAAAACATCACTCATGTCCATAGTTTTCACTAGATTCAATCTTCCTCGTGCTTGACACAATTAACAGTATGTTGAAGCCTGCCAAATTGCAACAATAGCTGTCTCAGCTAGACTTGATCTCACCCAAGAGAAACTGACTTATAAGCAACTGAAAGATTGATAAAAGTAACAAAATCCTGTTCCTCCTCACGTACGTAATCATGCACACCTGACCTTAATTACTAAAGAACTAACCAAACTGAGAGTTCATATTTAAGCATCTTATTTTACAGTGTTAGAACTATAGAAATTCTACAGCATGGAAACAAGCCCCACAAGTACTCCGAAGAGTAACTCACCCAGACCCATTCCCCTATTATCACCTCTGACTAATGTATCGAACCTACACAAGCCTGAACACACACTTTGGGCAAGTTAGCACAGCCGGTTCACCTAAACTACAAACTTTTGGGTTGTGGATGGAAACCAGAGCACCCAGAGGAAACCCACGCAGACAACATGCAAAATCCACACAGGCAATCTCTGAGGCCAGAATAGATCCCAGATCCCTGGTGTTGTGAAGCAGCAGTGCGAGGTACTGAGCCAGCATGCCGCCCTAGCTGTCTGTTCTAGCTGTTATTTAACCATCCCCAGTCAAACATGATTTTGTCATGCCAGAAAGTCACTCATACCTCAGTTATTCTACCCCATTTCCAGCTTGCCCACCTGTATCCAGCACAACAGTCAATTGATTTAATGCAAATTGAAATCTCAGAAAAATTATTTCACTCGAACCAACCACATCTTGATGATTTCTATACAAATGTGCCATCAGAGTTGCATGCAATCGCATATATCTAAATCAAATGTATCCATACTCGTATAGCTAGATCACAGAAATAAAATCGTGCAGTAATACTGATATCATCCTTTCTGAAGTCTCTGTGTATTAAAGCTGTGGGCAAGCAATTTCACATACGTACTGGCACAACTCTAAGGGCACCATCGATAAAAGGATGTTGCATACTGCTACTTCACTCCGAGCTATGACTTTGCATAGCCAAGCTGAAACAGGGCCACCTTCACCCAGCGCTTATTTGGTATATAGCCAAATCGTAGGCCAAACCACTTCTCAGAGAGCAGCCCCAAGCATTCCCATAAATAACCTCAATCAGCTTATTGAGGTTGATCCTAATGCAAAGCTGAACACGTCCAGAGAGAACCCACCCAAACGAAGGACCTCATCTCTAGCTGAACAGTATAGATTGCTAAAACAGATAATATCAAAACACAATATCAACCAGAGCAAAGCTAATTCGTTATTGTTCTCGCCAATATACAATCTAACCCTTATCTGAGGAAATGTGTCTGTTGCATTTTATCACCATTGCAGTGATAATCAATATGCAGTCACTGACTTCATTGTCAAAGCTTCCACATGGACATTAATTATATTCTAATTTAGTACATGACGTTATAGTTTCGTTCAATATGTGCTCACCACATTCTTGTAGTTTAACTTTGATGTCTTTTATTTCTGAAATCAGGACAGAGATATAATTTATCAGTTTCCCTTCGTTTTCTCGAAATCCTCTTATGTGCAGTGTTACAAAGCTGGTCTATTTTTTCCAAAAAGCTTTTCTTATCTCAAGGATACCGTGTCCTTGATTTCTTTTTCAGAGGAATCATAAACGGTCCTGGCTCTGCTTAGACTGCTTTGGTACAGAGATTAACGGGTATTGGAAGACTTTGTTTTTATCTAAGCAAATGAGTCTTGAGGACAAAACAGTCATGTTTCAGAAGCGAACTGTGTAATGAAGGGGGAATGGCTATTTCTGAAAGGACACCTTCCTGATGGAGGTCTTTTGCCCGAAACGTTGATTTTTCAGCTCCTCGGATGGTGGCTGACCTACTCTGCTTTTCCAACGCCACACTTTCGTTTCCACCTGAGCAGTGCAGCCTAGAACTAGTTGGGAGTTCAATAGTGAGCCGCGTAGAATCTCTCTCTCTCTCTCTCTCTCTCTCTGTCTGTCTCTCTCTCTCTCTGTCTCTCTCTCTCTCTGTCTCTCTCTCTGTGTCTCTCTCTCTCTGTCTACCTCTCTCTCTCTGCCTGTCTGTCTGTCTGTCTGTCTCTCTCTCTCTCTCTCTCTCTCTCTCTACCTTTAGCCTGTAAGCATCAGTTCCATTTTTAAGGGGGTTTGCTTGTTGGGACAATTGTGTATATTGTGAACAGCATAATTAAGTCCAGTTGGATGGATTGAGTTCTATAGGGGTTCTTTATTCTGTTTTATCTTTGTGTGTTTCATTGTGTAATTTTGTGACTAAATTTTTGTCTATTTTCAAACCTAATATTCAACCTTGCTAGCTTACTCCACGTAATTCCAACTGGAAACTTACGACAGCAGATTGCAAAGTCATGGTCCAGGTTGCCTGCTCACGAATGTTTTTTTGTGGTCTGGCCTAGACCATAACAGATTGGAAGTTTTCTGCGGGTTTCTAAACTGCGAGCGTTAGTGTCTTTATTTCGGGTGTTGGTTTGATTGGGTAGACAAAACCTGAGATAGTAATGGTTTTTTCGGTCGTTAAACGTTTTCTCGAAGTTTATGCAGTGACTTTGGAAGTTTTCCAAAAGTTGAATAAGACCAAACTGCAGGAATTAGCAGACAAGCTGGAATTGGAACTGCCTCCCTCTGCGAGGAAAGGACAGATAATTACAGCAGTACTTCAAAATTAACTTGCTGAAGAAACCATAAGAGTCGAGACAAGATGGCAAGTATTCGATTGCAAATGAAGCAGCTTGAGTTAGAGACGGAAGATAAGGAAAGGGCAGCAGAAATGACTAAAACAGAAGATAGGGAAAACGAGAGAGCAACAGAACAGAGAGAAAAAGAGAGAGAAGCAGAAGAGAGGGAAAAGGAGAGCAGAGAAAGAAAAAAAGATAGAGCTCTAGAAATTCAAAAACTAGCACTTACAAAGGAAATTCAGCTTAAAAGGCTGGATATAAAAGTTGAGGGTAGGCTTAGTGAGGAAGTAATGCAAACTCATGTGGAAGAGCAGGGAGTGCAAACCAAAAGGTTGAAGTGACTGATGATTATGAGCTGGTTCACAAACTAGGTTTGGCTTACAGAATCAATTTCAGTCTATGAGGGATAGAAATTGGGGCAAACTGAAATCCACACGTGGAAAGGGAAAGGGAGAGCTCAGTAAAGATCATAAGGATAAATTACCGCAGGATAATAAAGAAATCTTGAGGGGGACAAAGAAGTTACAAAGCTCTGGTGTTTTCATTGTAATAAAGTGGGACACATGAAATCAAACTGGTGGTGGGCTAGGAGAAAGCCAGATGGAGGAAAACCGGCCAAGCCTGGGAGTTTTGTTGGACGAGTAACACAAAGCCCAAGGGAAGTTAGACAACTGCCTCAGAGTGTAAAAAGATTATCAGAGATTGATGAAGGAGGAACTGCCAGATCTGCTTAAAAAATAAACATGCATGAGTCAAGTGTATTCACATAGGCCAGGAGTAGCAGGTAAAGAGGTGACAATATTAAAGGACACAGGATCATCTCGTCCTGTAATGCTGAAAAATGAGGAGATATGTACTTCTGAGGAATTATTGCCAGAAATGGCACTCGTAACAGGAATTCATGGTGAGAAAATATGGGCTCAATTATGTAAAGTTAGGCTAGTGCGTCCAAAGGAGAGTGGATAATTTTTGGTGGGTGTACTGGACAAACTCTCAGCTCCAGGAATAAAGATTGTCCTTGAAAATTATATTGCTGATTCGCCAGTAGGCATAGTTGAAAAGCCAGTGTAGATGCAGGCAACGGAAGACATGAAGGGCGTTTATTTCAGAATTTTCCCAGATTGTGTGGTCACAAGATAACAGAGGCACAAGCTGAATCAGATAAGTCACAGATAAGGAAGCTGACGCAGCTTTATCCGAGATCTTTTCTGATCAGGTAAGTGGCACAGAACAGAAGCAAATAGGTAAACATGCAAATATTTTTAGCTCTGCTAAGCTGATTGCATTAGAACAAGATGATAATTTAAAACAGTTATATCATAAAGCATTTACAGAGAAGGAGATTGAATGCATACTTGTTTGTTATTACTTAACAAATGGTTTCTTCATGAGGAAATGGAGACCATCACACATTCAAACAGATCAGAAATGGACAGAGATTCATAAAATTGTTTTGCCAGTAGGGTACAGAATGGAGGTGCTGCGAATGGCGCATGAGCTACCACTTGGAGGTAATTTAGGGGTGAGGAAAACACAGGCTAAAATACAAAGATATTTTTACTGGCCTGAACTGCACAAGAATGTAGTGGAATTTTACCAGATGAGCCATACACGTCAGCTAATCTGAAAAACACGTGAAGTAATAAAACCTGCACTTTTAATACCTAAACCAGCATTTGAGGAATCTTTTGCAATAGTCTCGATTGATTGCGTAGACCCCCTACCTCAAACAAAAAGAGGAAACAAGAATTTATTAACAATAATGAATGAATAAATAGAAAGCAGGAGACAACAGCTTCACTTCACTTGGAGGTCGCCACTGATGATGTTACCTAGCCAGGTAATGAAACGACTGGATGTCAAACCTACAGCTCAGCGAGCAAACCTACACCCTGAACCTCAACCTGAGCTACAACCCTTCACAAACCATGCAATGCGTTGACTCGATCTCCAAAGGCAATCCCATTATGCAACTTCTAGCTAAAATGATTGTAGAAGAATTACTTTTTCTTTGACTGGATACGGACTACCAATAGAGACCCAGTCAGATCAAGGATCAAACTTCACATCCAAGCTATTCAAGGAGGTTATCGGTAACTTGGGAATCAAGCCATTCAAATCTACTTTGTACAATTCAGAATCGCAGGGAGCGCTAGAGAGGTGGCATGAAACATAAAGAGCATGTTGAGGGCTTATGGTCAGGATTATCCAGATGATTGAGACAAGGCTAATCCATTGCAAATTTTGCGATCAGAGATTTAACAAATGAATCAAAGAAATTCAGCCCACTGGAATTATTGTTTGAGCAAGAAGTAAGAGAACCATTAAAAATGATTCGGAAAAATTAATAATCCAGAATTCAGAGACCACCCATTTGGACTATGTGGCACATTTCAGGGAACGATTAAATAAAGCTGGAGAGTTGGCTAGACAGCATTTAAAAGTATCACAGTTTGCAATGAAACAGGAAGTGGATAAGTAATCACGAATTCACAGTCTTGAAATTGAGGGTAAAGTATTTGTGTTAATTCCAGTAGCAGGTGAACCTTTAAAAGCCAGGTTTAGTGGCCCTTATCACATCGAGAGGAAATTGAGTGAAGTGAACTACTTCATAAGAAGTCCAGACAGGAAGACATTTCACAGAGTGTGTCACGTGAATATGGTCAGAAGGTATTTTTATAGGGAAGGAATGCAAGAGGAGAAGGTGCCCATGATTACAGCACGGAAAGAAGAACCAAGTTCAGACGAATCTGAATTGGACATTCCTCAAATCAAATCGGACCAAGAGGAAGTTGTCAAAGATTGGGACAAATTGTTGACCTTCCACAAGAAAATCGAAATGACCTGAAAGAGTGATTACTATCATGTGGGGCGATCTGTGGAAATGAACAGGGAGGTACTAACCGAATTGTGCATGATATAGATATAGAAGATGCTGTTCAAATTAAGCAGCATTCTTATAGGCGTATCCCTCTGAATTTGGCACAGGTTCAGAAGGACATTTAGAGCATGCTTCAAAAATGCATAATCGAAGTGAGTTACAGTGACTGGAGCTCACCCATAATCATGGTGCCAAAGCCAGATGATACCTAATGGTGATGCATAGAGGATCACAAATTTAACACCGCTACAATGACTGATGCATATCCAATTCCACGCTGGGAGGACTGTCGGGGTTCTTTGCTCTGCTTTTTGTGTTTCATTGTGAAATTTTGTGAATAAATGTCTGCCTGATTTAAAACCTACTCGAAAAAGTGGGATAAGCAACTTACATTTTTAAGTTGAACTTGATCAGAGGCTACTGGCAAGTACCTCTGTCAGAGACAGCAAAAGAAATTTCGGCTTTCATAACACCAAATGGACTATATCAGTTCAAAGTATGAAAACGCTTCGACCACAGTTCAGAGACTGACTAATAAAGTCATTGCTGGATAACCCAGCTGTGTGGACTTTATTGATGGCATGGTGACTTTTGTGTCACGCATGGAAGAAACATTTACAGCATTATCAGACTTTTTTCAATCGACTTCGGAAGGCAGGCTCAGTGGTAAACCTAGGCAAAAGTGAATTTTCCAAAGCCCAAGTAACCTTCCTGGGCCATGTTATTTCACATGGACAAATGGCCCCACGGGATGTGAAAAAGAAAGTAATTTGGCCATTTCCCACACTGTCGACAAAAAAAGCAATGCTACGGTTCCTGGGGTTAAGTGGATTTTATCAAACGTTTGCACAGTGGCTGCTCCAAGCACCAATTTGTTTAAAAAAGGGCAAGAAGTTTCAGTGGACAGCGGACTGTCAAAATGCATTTGAAAGCCTAAAAACTGTGTTAATCACTGCTGCAGCATTTGCCACACTGGATTTTACGAAGCCTTTCAAGGTGGCTATCGGTCCAGTGATATTGGTGTTGGTATGGTGCACCTGCAGGAGGATGATGCGGGGATGGAAAGACCCATCGGGTATTTTTCTTGGAAGCTGACTGTTCATCAACAGAAATATTCAACAATGGAGAAAGCGACTCTAAGCTTAATGCTGGTTTTGCAACATTTCAGTGTTTATATTACCAGCAATGCATCTGAGACAACCTATACACTGATCACAACACATTGACATGAGTGGAAAAGTTTAAGAACAAAAATGCTGGACTGTTTAGATGGAGCTTCGTGCTGCAGCCATTCAATTTGACAAATGTGCACGTTGTATTCCATGAAAAAGTGATTGCTGATGCGTTATCGAGGCTGGAATGAGATATGGAGGCGTTCGGTCAGAGGTGTGCTATGGCATAAATTTGCATGTTTCTGCATATTTACATGTTTGTAGTTAGTTTGGTGTATATGTGTGTTTACACTATTAACCGTGTTTTTGAAGGGTTCTAAAATGACACCATCTTTTAATATTGATGGTTCGTTTTTGTAAGGAGGGAGGCGTCACAAAGCTTGTCAGTTTTGCTCTCAAAGCTGTTCATTCTCAAGGATACTGTGTCCTTATTTTGTTTCAGACGGGTCGTTAATGGGCCCGGCTCCGATTGGATTGTTTGGGTACAGAGATTAAAGGATATTGCGACTACATTTTGTTTATATGTAAGCAAATGAGACTTCAGGCCAAAGTGGCCATGTTTTAGAAGTGATCTGTGTAATGAACGGGGAGTAGTCAGATTTCTACCTGTGCATTTAGTCCAGAACTAGTTGGGAGGTCAACGGTGAGCTGCATAGAAACTCTCTCTCTCTCTCTTTCTGCCCTTCTAACTTCAACCTGTAAGCATCTGTTCCATTTTTCACTGTGTTTTAAGGGATTTGCTTATTGGCACTGTTGTCTCTATTCAGAACAGCAAAATTAAGACTAGTTTGGATAGACTGATTTCTGTCGGGGTTCTTTACTCTGTTCTTTGTGTTTCTTTGTGAAATTTTGTCAATAAATTCCTGCCTGATTTAAAACCTACTCGTTAACCTCGCTAGCTTGCACTGGCTAATTCTCACTGTATACTCACCAAAACAAATTGCAACGTTATGGTCTGGGCTGCGTGCTCAAGAATGTTTTGAGTTTTCTGGCCTAATCTATAACAGTAGCATTACTTCTGCTTTTGCAAAGTGTGTCCTAAGCATCTCGTAGCAAAATGCCTTGCCAATTTTATCTCTTGCTTTATGAAATCAAAACTCTTCAAACATATACGTGACACATCGAATATTGCTATACATATACGGTCAGAAAGTTAACTCCCATTTTTCAAAAAGCATTGTCCCACACACAACGAAAGAAAATGCAATTCTGATGCTATTCATGTCAGTTCAAACATCAGTCACACTGTGATGTCATAGACAATGGCCATATCCTGCTGAATGGTCATTTATAACAATGCATTTTGGAAGTCAATTTCTCGCAGTTTGACAGTATCACCAACTGACAGTTCTACCAAACATTTGATGATTACATTTTGCACCTATTTTTAATGTACTAAGCCATGATTGAAAGCATACGTATTGCAAATTAAATTAAGTAATTTACCTGCATCCATCTTCTCAGTATTGGTTTCTGAAAAAAACCCAAAAGACGTCAGATTAGACAACTCATATCAGGACATGTCAAACGGATTTCGATCCACTCTTCAGAGACAAAATTGTGATGCAGAATACATACAGACAATAAGGAGATAAAATCCAATAATCCCAACTCTTCCGGAGCTTGAGTTGGAAACGTTCCAGCTAAGGCAATAGGGATAACTTTTAATTTTCGCTTTGTACCATTAAATACAATTTGTTGCTATATCTTGTTCGACAGGATCATGGCAGTTTACACACATCAATTTCAGAGAAATAACAAGGTCTAACTTCAATATATCTAAAAATTATGTCTCGAACAATGATGAATACGTTCCTGAACAAATGGTATGTTCAGGTATTAACATATTAGTAACTTTCCAAATTTCTTTGTTCAAGTGTAAATTCTGTATCAAGACCTAGTACCATAAACTTGTGGAAATATATGTTCCTTGTCTCCTTCACTTAAACATGTCACAACTTTTTGAAAACCTGTCAGCTCACCACTCAAAATCCAATTTTCCAAAGAAGTCAGAAAAAAAGATTACCTAACTGTGTTTTACTGGAAAATTCACAAATCTGTGGAAAACATCTGGAAACCCACAAATGATATCAAGGGCCATGACTTTCACCCTGACGTAAGTTGAGTAATTGCGTATAATTTAACTCTGGCATAGCCAGAGCATTTTTATTCATTCACAGATATGACGGTGCTTGACTATATCAGCATTTATTGCTATTCCTTCATTGCCCTAAAGATGACGTCAGTAAACTGCAATTTCAAGCGCTGTTCACCTTAGTGTGGAGGAACACTTGCTTCGCAGTTTGAAAGGGATTCAAAACACACTGTATAACTTCAAATTTTCAACGTGAAATTCTTTAAGGTCAGTATGATCTGTAGCTTCAGCAGAACTTGCAAATAATAGTTTTCTCACATTAGTGTCATCCTTGTTCACTTAACGGGTGGAGATCACTGGGCGAGACAGTGATACTGGTATGTTATCGATGATTCCATGCATCTCATCTTGTAGATGGTAAATACTAATGTCACTATGGATCAAAGTGAAGCACATGATTGATGAAGGAGGTGAATGGTTTAACAAATCAATGGTTTTCTATTTTCAACATAATTTCAACATTTATAATTGTTGCAGGAGTGCACCGATTGATAGGTGGAGGTAATGTCACTGCATTTAAGGCCGCACTCTGCCTCACAGCACCATGGACCCGAGTTGAAATCCTTTGTCCGGCAACTGTTTGTGTGGAGTTTGCACGTTCTCCCCGTATCTGCGTGGGTTTCCTCTGGGTGCTATGGTTTCCTCCCACATCCAAAGATGTGCAGGTTAGGTGTATTGGCCATGCTTAATTGCCCATAATGTTGGGTGCATTAATCACGGGTAAATGTATGGGAATGTGTCTGGGTGGGATGCTTTTCGGAGGGTTGGTGTGGGCTTGTTGGGCTGAAGGGTCTGGTTCCACACTGTAGGGAATCTAATCCCTTCCTACTTCTGATTTATAAATAGTGGACAAGTACTGCGGAGATATAAGAAGTATTCACTCTTACTCCCGCCCAGTTCTGTCATGTGGGTCTGAGTCGATATTGGAAATTCTGAGGATTACTCAGAATGTGCTGCAGAGACTTGTGGATATGTCCTGTTCATAGGTTGAAATACATCGACAAATCGAGATGGTCGAGTCTGAGGCATATTCTCCAGATATGATTTTATGAATATTTCAAGAAATGACCGTTGTTTGTCCTTTCTACGGAAAAATACTGAAAATCGTGTTTTCAATGCTTTATGTTTGGTTAAATAACTTCAGGTGCTTATATCGATGCCCTGTTGCATTCCAGTATTTAGAATTTGTGGTGGATACAGCCAAGAAAAGTGCCGCTACTCTATTTCAGGAGTACTTATTCATCAACACACTGTTGGAGATCAAAAGTCACAAATCAGTCAGAACAGGTAACATGCAAACATTAGTACTCTTAAAAAAGTCTTAATTAATTTTCTGGCAAATTTAAAAGCTGACATATGTGAACAGTATTTTTTTTTTCATTCAAGGGATGAGGTCGTCACTACTTTGATCAGAATTTATTGCCAATCTGTAATTGTCCAGAGTTATAAAGCAAAGATTTTACTTTGGGTCTGAAGTCACATGAATATCAGAAAAGCTTAGCATGGTAGTCTCCTTCCCTAAAGAACATCAACGAAGCAGTTGGGTCCCATTGCTGCAATCGTCAGAAATATCATGATGCTAATTTTTATTTAATTCAATATCCACCACGGACATATTTGAATTCATGTCTCCAGAATGTTGTCTAGGTGTTTGGATTAATAGTACAGCGATAACACCACAAGGCCACTGTGCACCCAAATGTTTGTGTGCCTGTGAGTAAATGTATGCCTAAGTAAATAAAACATTTGGCCGTCCTCACAGATTTTCATTAAATATATTTGACTCTCACTATCCACTACATATTCTGTTAATCTGCAACAACTCACAATGTATTGCAAAATATTTTTTTCAGTACTAAGCTTTTTTTTAGTGCTAGCATTTCTGCAGTGAATAAAGAATTGCTAGCGACCTGAACATTTGCCACGTCTTCAATTCTCAGTTTTTCAGGCTTATTATCAATGGACCAAAACCATTTCTTGTGACTTTTCCTTTTTGTTTGAAATGTTAATTTTCTTTTATTTTCTGAACCTGTACTATTTTTATGCAATTACTCACATTATGTTACATTCTGTCTTGCTTCGCTTCAGTTTGTAGTTATTTGTTGTTGGGATTTTCATTGCTTCTGTCCTATCATCTAAATGACCAATGAGCTTACAGAATTTGCAGAACCTTATGATTATTGTCTTCGCTCACTGATATTTTTGTGAAGATTCTTACTTTATTTCGTTGATATCTTCATAGCAAAATGGTAAATGTAAAAAACCTATGCTTTGTGTCTTTGAAACTTACTTTCAGAAATTTTCAATTTCAACAATGATACGTTCACATGAAATTCCGGTTCAACAAGTTATTTTTCTTAAGTCGGGAATACACATCAAACCTTCTGTTGTATCTTTAATTACTCACTGCACTTCGCCTGAAAGTCTTCAAACTCTAACAAGGAAAAATATAATATATTATTTAAATAATGTTGCTCAAACAGGTCAGCATTTATCTTTACCTCAGCAGTTTTACAAATAGCTTAATACAGTGAGGTAACTTTCCTTTTGAGTCATAAAACTTGATTCGTTACTTCTTATGAAAATCGTGCTTGGAATTGACATTTGTTTCTGTCACTGAAATGTACTGGGTGAAACCAATTTACATTGTGTAACTATCTGTTACTATCTGTAACTAATGAGTGGCTTGGTGTCAGATTATTTCCACTGTACAGAAATATAGGTCTGAATAACGTTGCTTGCAAGAACATTGGAAAATAATATGAACAAGAGTGGAGCGTTGTGAAAGTGTTTCTGGAACAGTGCGGCATGAATGAGTTTTCACATACAGCTTTGAATGTGGCTGTAAAGCAGGGGAAACCAGTTTGCCAAAATTACAGTGCCCTTTATTTTATGAATGGGGCATACAGTTCAATCGCAGTAGATGATGTTGAACCTGTTTACATTTGTTTGACTTCAGCCGGAATATTGTGTTCAGTTATGGGCACTATATTGGTGGGAAGGTTGGATTTCTTTGAACACAGTGCAGAAAGGATTTAAAATAACGGTTAGAGCAATGAAAAAATTCCAATATGAGGATCTATTGAAGTGGTTGGTCCTGTTTTACTTTGAGAGAAGGAGGCTGGGATTAGAGTTTATACAGGATCCGAAATAATGAGTCGGCTGGATAGGATAGACAGTGAAAAGCTGTTTCTCTGCGTAAATGGATGAAGGAAGAAAGACCACTGATGTGCAAAAGAAGCAAGCAAATGTGGGGAAAAAACACTTGCTGACACAGTCAATAGTACAATGGAAAATGGAATATTGTTCTTCATTAGTAGAGGGATAGAGTTTAAAAATAGGGAAGTTACTTTGCAGCTATATAGGGTTCTGCTGAGGCCGCACCCTGGATTATTGCAGGCAGTTGTGGTCTGCTTACTTGACAAAGAATATTAATTGACAAAGAACCGCTGGAGGAGGTGCATCGGATGTTAATTCTGAAATTGAGAGGCTTTACTTAGGAGGTGCCATTGAGTGGACTCAGACTCTACACATTGAAATTTAGAAGAACGAAGGGGGATATGATAGAAACCTCTACAATTATGAGAGGAATAGATAAAACATAAGCATATACGGGTGAAACTAGAAATAGGGAGCATAGAGTCAAAATAGGAGTGTGGGCTGATTTACGATTGAACTGATGTGGAATTTCTTACCCCTAATAGTTGTGAATTTCTGGAACTCCCCACCCAGTGAAGTGGTTGTGGCTACTTCTTGAATTTTTTTAAGGGAAATATAGATATTTCACCAGTAAAGGAATTAAGAGTTGTGGTGCGCAGATGGTTAACTGGAGCTGAGTCGACAAAAACAGATCAGCCATGATCTCATTGACTTCCATAGCAGGCTGGAGGTGCCAGATGCTTACCCTGCTCTGAAAACTTATCCTCGTATGTACTGCCATGAAATGTGATTATCTCAAGTTCAATTTAACAGTCGAAGAGGACATTTCGAGACCATTTTGATGCAAATAGAGCACACCGATTCGGGAAGAAAAAATGCAGGGGTCTGGAAACGGGCACTGACGTTCTGTAAAAAAGCCTGTGAAGGTCCAATCAGCTAAATCCTTTCTTCTGCAGTCTATGCAAATTGTCTACCAGAATTAGCTGTCTACTTTGATTTCGTAGTGGGCCATTCCACCAACTGTTCGACTTGCAGCTCCTTTTTATTGAGAAGATGTAAATGATCATGTTCCAAAGCACTTCCATTCCAGGAAAGGGGCATCCACAACTCAAAATGCTCACTTTTTCTTCTCCACAAGTACAGCATGAAGTATAACTGTTCATATAATACGATTGAGTCCCTGCTTCGACTAATTTATCTCACTCTTTAAGTTTAGCCTTCCTTTATTTCTTTACCAAACTTGTATGTTTCCTTAAAATACGCATACAGCAATAAATTCCACTTTCCAAAGATTAATTTAATCGGTAAGTTCCTCCTGGTTTTCGTTTTCAGTTTCTTACTATTTGATAGCTAATGTTATTTAATTTAAAATTGATTGTCAACGCAAGCTGAATCTTTATGTTATGTGACAAACACATTTCAGGAGATATTTGCATTAGTATCTTTGAAATTTAAGGAGAAGAAAAGGCCTTCATTCGTGAATTATATGAGGTGAAATTATATTCGTAAAACGGCACAAAAACGTTCTTCTATTTAGATCAGTGCATAGTTATACTATTACCTTTCGTTTTGCTTTCCAGCTTTTCTCCTTTTAGAAGAAATAAAATAGGATGATTAAATAATTTTTAACGCGTTTGCATCCTTAAAGATACATTTATATAAAACATAATTTGCAGAAGTATTACTTTATAGCAACCTGCCTATAATTCTCTATAATGTTAAGACAAATGCGTGCATAGTGATGCAATTCGTTCCTTATTTATGAATTTCCGGTGGCAACGCAGACCCATTGTTAACAAAATTAGACCCATGGATGGTAGGGTGAGGAACCACATTCAAAATATATCCCAACAGCAGAAGAAGTCGATGCTTTGTGTTATAAGCACCAAACTGATCCATATATACCAAGCATATCACACGCACCAGGAGACAGAATTGATGTGCTTGATATACATATTGTAACATATAGATTATAACAACAGGATCTCCAATGTATTCTTGTCATCTCACTGAAAAAAAATCTCTCCCTCTCTAACTGGATGGTTTTGGTGCATGCTGGAAAATTTAATATTGGATCATTTCATGATGGATATTACTATGCTATGTATTGCTGTAGTTGGACTTCAAAATGTAGCTTCTAACTACGTAACAGGTTTCATCACTGAATTATCCCATGGCACCTGCCGTAAGTTGTTGTGGATATTTATCTAGGGATCTTCCATTAGCTTGATGCTACCATAAGATTACATCCAGTGATTTAATTAACTTACAGAACCGAAAAACATTTTATTCGAGACTAATTGTTGACAGGAGATTGAGCATTGAATATGACAATATTTGATTGGTTGAGACAGACTGATTGTACTTTTTTGAGGTATTTTAGGTGTTGGAGGTGATTTCTACGAATTCCAGGAGCATCAATTACTGCTTTATATGCTAGTGCGTTGTTTTGAAAATTTCGAGAAAAAAGGAAGTCAAAGAATAGCCCTTTTAAAGGGGAGAGGAACAGACAAAGGCAGAATATAGTGAGGTCAGTGCAGAAACCCACACTGTTAACTGATGCAGCAGTGAACCTGCGGAGTCACTGCCTTTGCTGTTTGAATTCATGTATCGCTGGACATAAGAGTGTGTCTGGGAAAATTAACAAACAGTGAAATTCATAACTAATCTTGACGGAACCTGTTTGGGAGAGGTCACAGTACAGAAACAGATAAATAAATATGTTTAAGTGTGGGCTTGCAGAAAGTGTGTAGTAGTGAGTAGAGCGGGTTCTTTCTCGATTATATGCTTTATTGAGCTATGTCTCTTGATCAAATTTAAAGATATAAGCCAAAATTACTAAGTTAACCTGAAGCAGTGTTGTTGTAGAGGAATGATATAGTGCAATTTTCTAGGTCTGTAGATTGGAAGAAGCAAAAATGGCCTTTAGTGGAGTGATATGCTCTTCTTGTCGGATGTGGGAGTTCAGAGAGAGTTTGCGTGTTACTGAGGATTATATCTGCAATAAATGCCGTTGATTGTGAATCCTATCAGATCGAATGGATCAGTCGGAGAGACAGCTAAAGACAATGAAGAATTTACAAGAGCAAGGGGATGTGATGAATGGCAGTTATAGGAAGGGAGAAAAGTTGTAGATACAGTCATATAGATGGATTAACTCCAGGTAAGGTAAGAGAGATAGGCAGGTAGTGCAGGAGTCTTCTGTGGCTATCCCCATTTCAAGCAAATATGCTGTTTTGGAAATTGTAGGTGGTTAATGATTCTGAGGAGAATGTCGCAAGAACAGCCAAGTTCCAGGTATTGAGACTGACTCTAATGCAATGAGGGGTACGTCGGGTTACAAGAGATCAATTATGTTAGGGGACTCCCTAATCCAAGGTACATATAGACGTTTCTTGTGCCAGCAGAGAAAAATCTGAATGGTGCATTGCCTTCCCCCGTGCCAGGAACAGGATCATCTCTGAAAGGGTTGCTGAATGTTCTCAAGGGTGAGAGAGACCAGCAGGAGGTCATTGTATATATTGGAACCAATGACATTGGAAGGCAAAAGGATGAGATTCTGAAGGTAGAATGTTGAGAGTGAGGCAGGAATTTTAAAATGAGATGCTCAAAAGTAGTAATATCTGGATTACTCCAGGTGTTCGAACTAGTCGGGGTAGGAATATGAGGATAGAGCAGATGAATCTATAGCTGCGGAGCTGGTGTAAGGGGGAAGCATTCACATTTCTGGATCATTGGAATTACTTCTGGGGTAGAAGTGATCTGTACAAGAAGGACAGATTGCATCTGAATTGGAAGGGGAATAATATACTGACATGGAGATTTGCTAGAGCTGCTCAGGAGGATTTAAACTATTAAGGTGGAAGAGAGGGAGATAGTGAGGCAAGACATCAATCTGAGACAGGTACAGACGAGATAAGAAGCGAATCAGGGCAGGCAGGGACCACGCAGTGAACAAGGTAGGACTGATAAATTAACTGCATTTATTTCAATGCAAGAGGGAGAACAGGGAAGGTAGATGAACTCAGAGCATGGTTACAAGCATGGGACTGCAATGTTATAGCATTTACAAAAACGTGGCTCAGGGATGGACAGGACACGCAGCTTAATGTTCCAGGATGCATTTGCTACAGGAAGGACAGAAAGGGAGCCAAGAGAGGAGATGGAGCGGCGTTTTTGATAGAGCATAGCATTGCAACTGTACTGAGGGCGCATATTCCCGGAAATACATTCATAGAAGGTATTTGGGTGGAACTGAGAAATAAGAAAGGGATATCACGTGATTGCCAGATGGAAATTGAGAAACAGATTTGTAAGGAGATCTCAGGTATCTTAACGAATAATAGGGTGGTTATGGTAGGAAATTTTAACTTTCCAAACATAGACTAAAACTGCCATAGCGTTAAGAGTTTAGAAGGAGACGAATTTATGTACAAGTGTGTAAAAGAAAATTTTCTGATTCAATATGTGGATACACCTATTAGAGAAGGTGCAATACTCTTGGGAATAAAGCAGGGCAGGTGACGGAGGTGTCAGAGGGGCACTTTGGGGCCAGCGACCGTAATTCGATTAGTCTTAAAATAGTGATGGAAAAGGATAGACCATATCTAAAAGTTGAAGTTCTAATTTGGGGGAAAGTTAATTTTGACGGTATTAGTCAGAACTTTCAAAAGCTGATTGGGGGGCATGTGTTCACAAGTAAAATGACGGCTGAAAAATGGGAAGCCTTCAGAAATGAGATAACGAGAGTTCAGAGATGGGAAATTCCTGTTCGAGTGCAAGGAAAGGCTGGTAGGTATAGGGAATGATGGGTGACTAAAGAAATTGAGGGTTTGTTTTAGAATATGAAGGAAGATATATCAGATATACAAAAGATAAATGAAATGACTTCTTAGAAAAGTATAACGGCAGTAGGAGTATACTTAAGAAGGAAAACAGAAGGGCAAAAAGGGGACATGAGATAACTTTGGCAAATAGAGTTAGGAAGAATCCAAAGTGTTTTTACAAATGTATTAAGGAGAAAAGGGTAACTAGGGAGAGAATAGGACCCCTCAGGCATTTGCAAGGCGGCCTTTTGTGTGGAAGAGCAGCAGATGAGAGAGATACTAAACGAGTATTTTGCATCATTGTTTACTGTGGAAATGGACATGGAAAGTATATAATGTAGGGACGTAGATGGCGACATCTTGAAATATGTTCATATTAGAAAGGAGGAAGCGCTGGATGTCTTCAAACGCATAAACGTGGATAAATCCCCAGGACCTGATCAGGTGTACCCTAGAATGCTGAGGGAAGCTATGGAAGTGATTGCTGGACCCCTTGCTGAGATATTTGAATATTCAATAGTCACAGGAAAGGTGCTGAAAGACTGGAGGTTGGCGGAAGTGGTGCCACTGTTTAAGAAGGGTGGTAAGGACAAGCCAGGGAACTGTAGACCAGTGAGCCTAACGCCGACGGTAGGTAAGTTGTTGGAGGGAATCACGAAGGACAGGATGTACATGTATTTGGAAAAGATAGGACAGATTAGGGACAGTCAAAATGGCTTTGTGCGTGGAAAACCAAGTCTCACAAACTTGATAGAACTTTTTGAAGAAGTAGCACAGAGGATTGATTAGGGCAGAGCAGTGGACGTGATCTATATGGTCTTCAGTAAGGCAGTTGACAAGGTTCCCATGCGAGACTGTTTAGCAAGATTAGGTCGAATGGAATACAGGGAGAACTAGCCATTTGGATACAGAACTGGCTTAAAGATAGAAGGGGGGGAGGTGGACGTTTTTTTTTCAGTCTGGAGGCCTGTGACCAGTGGAGTGCCACAAGGATTGATGCTGGGTCCACGACTTTTCATTATTTACATACATGCTTTTGATATGAGCATAAGAGTTATAATTTGTAAGTTTGCAGATGACACCCAAATTGGAGGTGTAGTGGACAGCAAAGAAGGTTACTTCAGGTTACAACGGGATACTGAGTAGATGGTCCAATGGGCTGAGAAGTGGCAGATGGAGTTTAATTCAGATAAATGCGAGGAGCTGCATTTTGGAAAAGCACATCTTAGCAGGACTCACACCCTTAATGATAAGGTCCTAGGGAGCATTGCTGAACAAAGAGACCATGGAGTGCAGGTTCACAGCTCCTTGAAACTGGAGTCACAATTAGATAAGATAGTGAAGAAGGCGTTTGGAATGCTTTCCTTTATCGATCAGAGTACTGAGTACAGGAGTTGGGAGGTTATGTTGCAGCTGTACAGGACATTGGTTAGGCCACGTTTGGAACATTGTGTGTAATTTTGGTCTCCTTCCTATCGGAAAGATGTTGTAAAACATGAAAGAGTTCAGAAAATGTTTACAAAGTTGTTGCCACGGTTGGAGGGTTTGTGTAATAGGGAGAAGTTGATTAGGCTGTAGCTATTTTCCCTGGAGAGCCGAAATGTTTATAAAATCATGGGGGACATGGGTAGGGTAAATGGAAAAGGTCTTTTCTCTGGGGTGGGGAAGTCCAAAACTATAGCGCTTAGGTTTAGGGTGAGAGGAGAAAGATATAAAAGACACCTAAGAGGCATTTGTTTCAAGCAGACGGCGGTACGTGTATGGAATGAGCTGCTAGAGGAAGTGGTGGAGGCTTGTATGATTGCAACATTTAAAAGGCATCTGAATGAGTATATGTATAGGAAGGGTTTGAAGGGATATATGGGCCGAGTGCTGGCAGGTGGGACAAGATTGAGTTGGGATATCTGCTCGGCATGCACGAGTTGGACTGAAGGGTCTATTTCTGTGCTGTACATTTCTATGACTATGACTCTAATTCAGGCTATCTCAATTCGTAACCCAACTGCTAGAAATATTCTGTCGCAGTCATGAGAGTATGGGGTGATTTACTGTAGAGTTTAGGAAGCAACGGTAGAAAGATTGAAATTAGTTTCTGCACGTTCGAGCATGGGCAGCTGAATGAACCATGTCATGATATATATATATATATTTATAGATAGATATATATCCATATACACACACATAATATAGTACCTAATTCCTTTTCTGCTTCTTTGCATGCTTCGAGCTCTGGCAAATTGAAACGCAAAAATGTAAGTGAATTTTAATTTCAGCACATTCTACTGACTTTATCCTGATGTGTATATTCAATGCCTACTTATGTCATGTCAGAAAATTAATTTGCATTGTGTCTTGATTAATCTTAATACTGTCCTGATATTTATTTCGGCCCCAAATATTCACGCTCACATTCACTATCACATAGCAAAACATGTAGTGTATTGGTGAATTAATGGAAATAGCAAGGGTGTAAACACTATTCATCATGCATCAATGAGTTTTGAGCAGCAGAATACACACATCATGCAATGCAACTGGCTCATTAACAATTGATTGAAATGGATCAAATACTTTTTTTGTAACCTCTTCGTGCTAGTCGTTACTTCTTTTTGATTGAAAAACGCAGAACGTTCATTTACTCATGTAGTTAAGCACGGAACAGGACATTAAATCTCAATGAATACTATGCAGTATGTTTGGACTTCAACTTGCACAACGTTCATATTTGAAGGCTTCAAAACTGAATGCATGTTCAACACACCATTTCATATTTTGGTCAGCTTACAGACAGACAGATAGATAGAAAGGTAGATGGATAGACAGGTAGATAGATAGACAGACAGATGGATAGACAGGTAGGTAGATAAGTAGACAAGTAGGTAGATAGATAGACAGACAGGCACACAGACAGATAGATAGATAGATAGATAGATAGATAGATAGAT
>NC_057756.1:768200-770965 GCF_004010195.1 Chiloscyllium plagiosum | reverse complement strand
AGATAGATAGATAGATAGATAGATAGATAGATAGATAGATAGATAGATAGATAGATAGATAGATAGATAGATAGATAGATAGATAGGACTGGATAGATAGATAGATTGATTCTAAATTGGATTTTGCTGTAAAACGATTATGCACAATTCAGTATTCAAAGTAGCAATCAATTTGTAAAGTAGCTCCTGTGTTAACACTTGTAATCTTGTTTTAGCAAACAGCACTAATAAGTCGAGGCACTCCTACATCAGGCATAGAAACAATTTGGCAAAAACAAAAAACAATTATCAGGTTTTATTCAGTGGTTCTTTTTCTTAGCTACCTTTAACTTTTGATTTGAGATTGTCTTCTGTTTAAAACACATAACAAAAGCAAAAGAAAAGATGGTTTTAACCAATACCCCACGACATGGACAATGTTATCATCCGAATGCTAAATTGATAGACGTGATAGTATACCTTCATTGATGTCACCGAACAGGAATGAGTAACAGGTGTGTTTTCCAATGTTAGTAATGTTTGTGTCGGGGAGTATGAGAAATTTAGTTTGGGCTAAATGGGTGTTGGCTGCAAACTGCCTTGCGTTGCATAACACCTATTATTTTGCATTCAAGCCAATGGATTTGCATTGAAATGACTGTATGTCAGGTATTTGCAACATCACTGCCCATTTTCATTCTCAAGTTAAATATCAATTATATATATATATATATAGCTCACCTAATTCTTTTAGAGCTGAGTGGCAGTTGGTTAGTTCTGCAATTCAGAAAATGGACAAATTAATTTTCAATAATGGATCAATTTTTTTAAGTAAAACCTGACAAGTTCCTAAATTAAATACAACATGCATATTTGGCAAACGACTGCGCGTGCCAAATGAAAACACAAATTGCTGGAAAGGCTCACCAGCTCTGGAAGCAGCTGTGAAGAGAAATCAACGTTAAAGTTTTATGTCCAGTGACTCTCGTAAGAACGGGAAAGAAAGGTTGAGGTTTAGCACGTTGCGCTATGTGTGGATCTCAGGTTGTGGCAAACTAAGCTAATTGTAATCATCATGGAAAGACGTGGGACCCTGGGTGGATGCAAAGCACAAAAGATGAAATTTCATTTAGAATCCACTTCGTGTGCGGAGCTGCAGGCATTCACTGAGGAATGTGATATCCCGAGGGAAGCGAGTTTCAGCAAATACGTGACCAAACACCTGGACTGACAGTGAAATTAACGTCGGTTGTCAAGAAAAAAAAGGAATAGAAATTCCTTCGGAGAGAGGAGCAAACCCTCTTCAACGTGGGAATGTTGAGAAGATATGTGGTACTGAGTTTAACATGAAATAAAAACTGGACCCGAAATGTTATTTTTTTTTCTCTTCACAGATGTTGACAAACCTGTTGAACTTTTCCAGCAACTTCTGTTTCTGTTTCTGATTTGCAGCATCCACAGTTCTTTTGGTTTTTAATTGTGTGCGAACTTTAAATTTTTGTACTTGATGCAGACAAGGAAGAAAACAGGTGAACTTGAAGATAATATACTTTTTGGGCACCAGTGCAGTGGGGAAATCCCTTGCATAGGGAAGTTCGTAGCGTGAGATTGGAAGAGTTGCTATTTTGGGAATATGAAAAAAAATGAAGTAGAAGAGAATTGAAAAGGGGGGGTGACCCATACAGTGATCGTTGACAGATGTATGGGCATGAAGGATGCATACAAATTCTTGAAACTAACTTGGAGATCGAGAAAGTGTTTATGAAGCTACATAGGAACCTAGGTGATATAAAGAGAGTAGTTTGAAATAAAATCAAGTGATTTATAATAATCTGAATGAAACTTTGACTCGGCTGCAACTGGAACACCTCATAAAATTCTCGAATACTGAGCTTGTTCATTCCTTTGAACCATGCGATGGGAATTTTGTTACATGGACAGAGTGTTTTACTCTTGCAGAGAAAACATCACAGGTCATCTATTTGATCTTTGTTTTCAGAATTACATGTGTTCAGGATTTGGTAAGCAAGCAGAAACGTTCCCATGTAAAATCATTTATATGCTACACATAGATATGATGCCACTGGAAATATTATGAAGTATAATAAATGCATCAGCTAAGAAAGTACAGGATTAGAAATGGATTTCATTGGAAATTAGAAAAATGGATTGCATCGTTCAAGGATAGGATAACGTCATGGTAATGGATTGTAAATATGTTGTAAGAATCACATTACGCAATTCATTCTATGATAGTTGCATTAAAATGGATATTTCGTTTTGTTTGGGAAGCCTTATATTCTCCAAAATAGTGTAATACTTTGGAAAAACTTTGAACTGTCCTGCGCATGAAGATTTGGATAATTACATTTGGCTACATAAGGTTGAAGCTCAGAATAAATGAAGGGAATACCAAAGGAATTGGAGTTTGTCTTCAACAGGCAACGTGTTGTAGTAAATCCACGCAAAAAAACCAACATGTTATTAATGGCAACAGGAAATGTTGCACAATAAGGCCACATGGGGACAAATGTTGACACGTTTAGCAGAAATATCACGTTGTCAAGGGAGGAAATAAAAGTTAGATGAGCATAACTACTAGCAAATACTTCTCACAGCTAGACGACATATTGCTGAAGTCACAAACCTAAAATGATAATGTGAATGGAATGTGGTTCAAAACACATTTACAGTTCGTTCTTCACAGAGCTCCTGGTGAACTGATTGACAGAAACAACTTGCAGATACATCAACAGTGAAGTCTTGGAGACATAGGTTTTGGCCAC
>NC_057756.1:725255-767700 GCF_004010195.1 Chiloscyllium plagiosum | reverse complement strand
ATAGAAATAAAGTTTTTAATGCTGTATTTTGCTGCATACGTTGAAATGGGATTTCAAAGACGGGCTCCAGAATGATAACAACAACAACAACAGCAATAATAATAATAACGATAATATTATTAATAATAATAACAACAACAATAATGAAAATAACAGAAAAGATAGTAGACGGGTCTCTGGCACCATTTGAAATAGCGCAAAATGTTCGAATAACCTATTGTGCTTACAATTTTCTTGTGATCTGCTAATGCTCACCTTGTTTTGTAGCTTCTGTGAATCGGTCAGGGAGGAAGAAAATATCAAGTTAACATGATGAAACATATCACTGAACATAATATTAATCTGGACTTCGACATGAGGCATCTACTTGTAATTCTACAAGGATTAGTTATTGATTGTTAGCGTGCCTTGCTGGTTTATTATCTAGTAGAATTAAGGTTTGTTGAATTATATTCAGTGTGTTTCTTTTTTTTATTAGAAACAAACAATTACACAAGATAATAAAGTATGGATAATGAATGATGAAGACACTTCCGAGGTTCCAGCACAACATCAAAGAATGGCAATGCAAAGAGTGAGCACAAGTTTCAGTAATGTGTGGATTTGTTTAGTAGGAACTTAGGAACTTAGAATTTGAACAATTGGCCCGCTATTCGTCATACATTCCTCAAGATTATGGCTAACATTGTTATCCCAGGAAATCCACTTCCTTATCTGAACACCAAAAAAGTTAATTCTTTTGTTGATGTAAAATATGTTGTACACAGCATTCAGAATGTTTCTGTGTTTTGTGTTGTCGTAATTTCCAACATTACTCAACTGTGAAGAGAAGAACTCCATCTTATTTAACAGATACCTTGTTTTAAAATTGTTTGCTCATGTTGATTCTAGCTTCGTTGAGAAATTCATCTGACCACCTACCCTGTCAAGAAATCTCCGAATCTTGCACGTCTCAATGCAGTTAGGTTTGTTTCTGTTAAAACTACAATATGCTTGCTGTGTGGTGCTGCTATTCCTTTAAAAAGGTTAGGTTGTCCTTGTTTGTTTCTCAGAGGGGCCATAAAGTCAAAGGTTGCAATATGTTTGGGTTATCTACTTGAGAATGCACTTAAGTCTTTCTTTTAGAACACTTGTACAATAAAAGAGGAGTGGTCAATTCTCCAAGTTCAGGGATTGGTTTGGTTTAGCTTTAGCAAACAATCAGTTTATGAGTCTGCTGATCAAATAAATACCTCCATGCTGATCCTTTCTCTTCCTGATATTTGTACTTTCAGAACCTGTGTTTGATTTAACGTTTTCTTTGCCAAAGGGTGTTCTCTGGGATATTGCAAGTATTTGGAACATCATCATTTATCTCGATAATGTCAATTGGGGTTTCCAATGGTCGTGGTTATTCCAAATACCGTTTTCTTTTGTTCACGTACAAATAAATTTTCTTTATTTTAAAACTGAATGGTTGGTCCAGCTGCAACACGCCTGGAATATCTACTCTCACCTGCTTAAACCAACCAGAAAAATTAGAGTCTGGGGTATCTTCTTGAAATGTTTTGAGGGGCTTGGCCTGGTCTATAACAGGTACCAATCTGCTCAAACGGTTTCTCATATGACATCAATTTAATCCTAGTGCTTTACCCCAAACCTTCTCACTTGCATAACAATAAAATTAAGCCATCATTTTGTCCCTTCACCGAAGGGAAGCATTTATTTTCTGTTTCATTCATAAACCCGCATGCCTAAATGAAATGCCACCTTAATCTCCTGTGTTCTAAAAAAAAACACTAGAAGCTTTCCAGAGCGTGTTTAAAGCTAAAAAAAAATTCCAAATCAGGCACTACCCCGGTGGATCTCTTCTGCATCACCTCTGGCCCAAACACGTCCATCCTATGATGTGGTGACAGGTCCACACACCGTCCTCCATCTATTACCAATCCAAAGTTCAGTACATCTCCAACTAAACGTCCCTGCTCTTGTAATATATGACATGAGTTATAAATTATGTAGAGGTTCTGGTATTGGACTAGGTGGACAAAGGTAAAATAAAACGCACAATACCAGGTTATATTTTAACAGGTTTGTTTCCAAATAACTTGGTATTGCATGATTTTTGAACTATGACTTATAAAGGCAAATGTTCTCTCAATCTATTAACTACTGTCTTAAAGTTTCCTGCTTCCTTCAGTGATCCTTGGACGAATATAAAAAAAATCCTTTGTTCGACTGAGATTCCTACTGCCCTGTCATTCATTATCTTGTTACATCTTTCGAAATTTTGTCTCGTCATACTTTTCAAGTTTAAAATTGATGTGCTAATGATCTGTTCACTTTCCAACCCTTCTTTGATCTTTACTTCACTATGAACCACCTGGCTCGCCTTTTTGTCATCTGCAAACTTCCACTGCCACACCCACCGAAATATCAGTTTTTTTGATGATTGATGTCACGAAATTAGGGGATCTCGCACTCATTTCTTTTGTATGCAACTGAAAACTGGCCCTCAATTGCACAAACATCTTTCCACCATTACATGCATCACGAATCACTCAGTGAACTTTGAATCTATCCTGCTAAGTCACCCTGGAACCGAAGTGCTCTTACTTTCTCCATCAGTCTGCCTTGTCAGACATTTTCAACGTTTTTGTTTAAATCCACACGAACTATATTAATTCTGCTATGCACATCTACACATCTATTCAATCCAAGGAAAAACTAAATAAACTTTATTAGGAAAAACCTTTCCTCTAACAAAGCAACGTCAACTTTCCCCAATCAAACCTTGCACCTGTAAATGGAGATTGAATATTTCCGTCAGATCTTGCGACAATCATTTCCGGAAGCTTGTGATTCATGCATTCATACACCAAGGTGTACTGAATTGCAGAATTTGACATTTTCTTTCCATTGGAGTCGGATTCTAATTTGAGATCCCTTCCCTAAAATTGGTAAACCTCTCAGTTTCCAAAATACTGGTCCGTCTGTTTTCTATTTAAACAACTCATTTAGATTGTCCATTCCACTGTGTCCGCAAACTTTGTTTTTCCACTTAGCAGCGAATTTGTGCGCAATGCACAGAATTGCTGATTGCTAAATGTAGATTTGACACAGTTGAAGCCTTAATATTAATCCAAATATTTGCCATTTTCAAACTCAAATGCAACGTCAATTCTGTTTTATTTTGTTACACAAGCTGAGTCCAAAACGTAATCCATGCTATTCGGTTCCTTCTCATGCACTTGTATCTGTTCCTTTTGGGGTTTTTTTGAGATTGTAACAAATGTGCGACCAAATAATTGCAATTACAGTACATCCACTGCATTATTTCTATTTATCTGCACCAGATAAGAGCTTCGAACTTTTATTCATTTTTAATGCCACATTTATTACACATAAATTAACACAATATGATTCCACATTTTTTGTGTTTATACTTTTTTCAGGAAAGGCTAAAATATAGATAGGAACATTTCGTTCCAATAATCGGTACTGGTATGATGTTTCCAGACATTGTTAACTTTATTTATTTGCCTGCTTTAATAGAGCATTTGGTGTTGCTATGTAGGTTTTCATGGTTGGTTCCACCAATTACAATTTTAGCACCTGCAGCATTTTAATCAAATAGTATTTGTACGAGCATTGTGCTGAGAACTATTGGAATCTTTTCTTGCAGTGGCCCACACATAAGCATGAAGCTTGTGCTTACCCAGAACTTCCTTTCAATAAAACATTAATAAGTGAATTGATACTGCCTTTCAGAAGTATTGCATACTCAGGAACGTTACTGAAATGTTGGCCCTCATATCAAGGATTTTCATGAATAAAAGTAGGGAAGCCTGCGTGTAACGGTACTAGGTGCTGGTGAAAACACGTCGAAGCACTGGGAATAGGTTTTTTTAATTAAAGAAAACTGTCATTTATTAGTAGACATTCATAGAAGGTTCAATAGGATATATTTGATGTGAAACACTTTCCCAATGTTCAAATTGACTTGAGACTTAATTCACTAGACTTTAAAAGATCGAGGGGTGATCCCTTTGCAACAAATATGATTTTAAGGGGCATGCCATGCTAAATACCAGGAACATGATTTCCCCATTGGAGAACTCCTGAACAAGAGGCCACAATCTCATAATAAACAGGCCTTACATTAAGGTTGATTTGAGGAGGAATTTCCTTATTCAAAGGACTATGAACTTTTGGAACTTCTAACTACAGAGATTTGTGGGGGGAGGTCCTTGTCCTTAAAGCTGCTATAAATAAATTGTTGATCAGAAGGGGAATCGAGAGTTGCCAGGAAAGGGCAGGAAAGTTGTCATAAGGAATATCAGATCAGGCGTGATCCTATTGAAGGGCAAAACAGGATCATTTCTGTTATGGTCTTATTGTCCTCCAAAATGTTATTTCATCACACGTAGACACTTATGAACAAATGCGACCATGCATAAAAACAGTTTTCTTCACCAAATTGTTTCAGAACTTCTTGACAGTCGATTAGCTCTGAAAAATGAAGAGGAATATATCAATATTTGAATAACAATTAGTAATCAGCAGAAAATCTTTCCTATTTATTTTAATGATAAGACCTCCAAAGCCACTAAAACAGATTACTTACTACTTGACATACGTCAAACATTTTACTGATTAGTGAAAGTGCTATTTCATCTGTTCAAAAAAGATCCCCTGGCAATATTACAGAAAATCATCTGCTGCTAAATCTACAAACAGAAAATCTACAAACAGACTATCTTCTTTTGAAGTAAAGCAAAATCGTGATAGTCCCAGCGGACTATGGAGCTGATATCTTCTAAAGAGAGAGGACTGCTGGCAAGTTTAACTTGAAAGCCACCACGCCCCAGACAATGACCGAGGTTGAGATAGAGCGCTCGTACTAACCTCAAGTATATAACTCCAAAAAAGATTTTAGCTGAGGCAAGATGGAATGAAGCTGACTGGAATAGTGAAGTTTGTCATAGCCTTTCTCATTATTCCAATGAGGACTGCTCAGTATAACTGAAAAATTATGGTCTTCAAATACAAATGTTAGCTTCACACCTCGACAGAACACCATCTTTTCCAGTTCCTTCTCCCTTGTTCCCAGCACCAGCGTCTTCGACCGGTTCAAAGATCTCAAAATTGTCCTTAGCCACTAAGATAGAGAAATTTGAATCAACATTGTGGACCATGTTGTCCCCTTTCCTGAATTCACTAGGAAATGTTCCATTCAAATCTTTCTCTTGTTCTTGTACTCTGTTCACCTTCTGTAATGTTTTAGCTAATACAGCTCTTATCTAAGATACTCTGTGAGTGTTCCCTCGATTGTATTCACACAAAACTGCAAGTAAACAGTAGCCAGTATTTAAGTTATGACCTTTCTGTTCATATGCTTCATCTTACTGTTAAATCTGCTGTCACTACATATTTATACAAGTAAAACCACTACTCTTTGCAATCTACTCTCACATCTCCAACGTATCTTTTCTCTCCATGAAACTTAATCATATTGGCAACATTTAAATTGCTTCCCATACTGTCAATAACGTCATACTTACTGTCTCCTGTTAATTTATTAATGTATTAATCTGCAACCGCAGTCACAATGCTTCTTTCAAAGTCTGAAATTCTATCGTTTATTACTGTGCATATGATTAACTTCCTGTGTTTATCCAGCTGGATCTGAATCCTGCGCTTTTACATTGTTGAAAGTTCTATTTTCCTTTAGTACATCTTTTTCGGAATGGACTCCTAACTTTGTTTGCAGCCATTGTTTTCTTTTTAGCGTTAGTTTCAGGTAACGGGTTCGTTTCTTCCTCTCAACCTTTAGATTCAGGTTTTGTCGACTAATTTCCCTTCATCAACTTCTCATTTGGACGTTAGAGACACAATATGACGGGATGGTCCTTGTTTTCATAGCATGTTTAATATCGACATCTGTACCAACACCCAACCCTCGATGCCCCAATTTTGCTAGATTATCTGACTCTGTATCAGAGTACAATTACAAATTAACATGAAATTCCTCCAATTTTAAGAGATAGGACTCCAATTTTGGAAGTTCTCCGAGCTTCATTCTGAAATCTTTAAATCTATTGATCTAATTAGCAAAGCCATGAGATTAAAACGCTTTGTTCATAAACTTGTTAGGCTGTATGTTCCCGAACCAAATTTATGACCTCATAATCGTTTCATTTTTGAGCACACCTTTCCCGAATCCATAAGGAGGCCTTAGTCTGGCAATATCTTCGGCCACCTAATGTTGAAACTATCCTGCATCCCTCTGTGAATACTTTAATTTGCACTTCCAAAGCACAGATGGATTTTTATCAACGTTCTATTAGTTGTGAGCCATTGAGCACTCAAATCCCTCCTGCACACCTACCATTGAGGTACATGAACAGTGACATTAACTCCAGCTAACATTTCTATTCTTGTTCTCAAATAATTTTGCCGAAATCCATATTTCTAATATCCAAATCTAAAACAAAATCTGTGAAATGCTAAATCCCGGTTCATTTGAATTTTCAATCAAATTTGAGCCAGTATTCGTCAACAGTATATCAGTTGCTATAGGTTACCTATGCTCCGTTTTTGTATAGCATTCCTCTTTAAAAATTTTTGTCCTCATATATTACCTATTTGATTACGTTTTTGTAGATCTTTTCAGCTTGTTCTATGATGAACACACACACCTCTATATATATACTGTTTCATTGTATAAATTGTTGTTGGCAGGCCACTTTGCCTGAATGATCTATTTCTGAAAATGTTGAAATCCTCAGGATCCTATGTATATTTGTTAACTTTGAAAGCACAGGAAGTGAAAAAAATGGTGGACAGCATTAAAAGAAGTAATTACGAACGAGTTATAGGAGTTTAAGTTACTTTGCGAAGTATTGAAAGGAAAAAGATAGTCTAGCCTCAATTACCCATCCTCTGGCCCAAAAGCAATTTTGTTTAATAAACAGTTTCTGTGATATGGTTTGTACCTAACCTGTGCTTTGGATTTTTTTTTCTTTTACTTTAACAAAATACTAGTACTGTTTAAAACGTTGTTGAACATCTTATGGTTATGTTTTCTGCACAACGTGAATAAATAGGCTATATTTTCTCTCGACTTTTGCACTACTTGTTAGGAATGATTATTCATGTGCAACACATTCGGATCTATGTGACGTTTGATGTACAGAATCTTCCTGCATGATCTAACTTAAAGACATGGCATCAAATGCCTCCCCGAATGCCAATTATGATTCCCAACATTTGTTCAAAAATATTAAATGTATTCTTTGTTATTTTTCAATTCACAGTTACCTTAAAAACATATCTTCCTCCAAAATATAATGGGCCAATTTTCAGCGATATTCGCATAATTTGCAACATACAAATCCACAAGGGTTAACACAAAATTTCATTGGTTGTTATGAGGTTGAAGACGTGCACTGTACTTTTAAGTAAGAGTGAATGCTGTCTTGAACTGAGAGCTAACAAATACCTATTATCAAATGACTAACTAGCAGTCTCAGAGTGTAATGAAAAATTGAAAATATGTGACATTGGATATGAAACAGGTACCTGAGTTAGTTGCTGTTTTGACAATTTAACCAATCAGTTTAAATTATGCCCCTCGATACTTAAATCCAATCGACTTTGAATTTATAGCTTTTGCCATTAATGAACCAATGATATAATCTGATGTTTGGGGTATAACAGAGGTAGGCAGTTTCAAATGAAACAGAGTAACTGCCATTGAGAAAGACTCTAACAAAGGTAACTTTTCATATGAAGCATATTCACAGTAAAAGGAAGAAGACGATCCAGGGAGCCCCCTCAGCCAGAAGAAGAAAGTCACTTGTGATAACAACCGCTGTATGGGTTTGAAATTAAATTGATTTAATTTTAGTAAGTGTTTTATTGGCACGGTATGTTATTTTAGAGTTGGAGGCACAAAATAAGCAATTGGGAGAAATGTGAGTTAGAGTTGTGAATAGTTGTTGTATAACGTTCACTTTTAGAGTTACAGAATAAATTGATATTATTTTCTTTACACTGTGGAATTTGTGAATTCTCTTTCACTTATATTTTCACAGATTACTCGACGTGGTGAGCTTTTCTGGGTGTTTGGTTTAATTAACAGAAGGGTTCTGTGTCGTGACATAACAGGTTGTATTGACGATAGTCATGTCTTCATACAGATGGCTCTTCAGATTTTGCGACTTGACAAATGAAATACCGTTGCTTACCCTTGTCCATTGAATGTCTTCATTTCAGCAGGTCCTCATGAATGCGGATTTAATTTTCTACAGGGCAGCTGGTTATCGCTTGACACAAAGATTTGATGTAATAATTGGCAAGCATAAAACAATCAGTATTCTCTCGAATTAAATGTTAACCTTTTTCTTTTTCTTTATGTTTTTCTTCTACACGAGGAAAAGAGGGAACAGAAAAAAGAGGGAAAGCAACAGCATGAAATTAATCTCTGTAGTATAATTTGGTCAGAGTTTCTATGCAGAACACAAGAGTTATAAGTTCTCAAATATATTTTTAAAATAATATCGACATGCAGAATTGTGCAAAGCTTATTTGAGTTGCTGATGCATGAGGCAGCAAAAGTCGATCTCAACAAATAACATTAATAGCCAGTCAATATGTCAAGGGTCCACAACACATCATGTCAGTATATTTTATTAAATTCAGTTAAAACTATTATACAGTGAAGCGCACAAATGTTGGTCTGAGATTACTGAACGTGTGTTAATGCCCAAATTGATATCTTGCTATGATCTTTTGGATTCAATGCCATGGTGGAAAAAAAAATTGCATTTGAAATTGCAATCATTAATGATGCACCAATGAATTACTATGTCCAACAAGTCATTCTGCAACCACATCGTGAACATATGCAAGACTAAGTATTAGAACTTGCAATCTAATCAATTCTGCTTCGATTAGAATTGGAATGAAAAATATGAGGCAAAACCGAGCAGCCATATTTAACCAAAGTTCAACTCACCCAAATCTTTCAGTGCTGTTTGACAGTTGTTCAGATCTGCAATCAGACAAAAGATAATATATCTTCGTTAATCTGAGAACAAAGAATTGCAGATACGTGAATTGAGGATGTTATCAAGGCGTAGGAAATCGTCAGGACCACTTCTGGCATCAACAGCAAAAAAGAAAACGATTGGGTGAGTTACACACATGAATTTGCGTAATTATGTAATGAAGGAAGCCTGAACAGGCGGGGTTTCTGACTTTTCAAATGTAGAAATATAAAAGGTCATGGTTTCTGCGAGGATTTCATAGGGAGCACGTTGATAATATTATGAAGTCACAGCTTAAAACTAAGAAGTCGTCCGTTTAAGGCACAACAAGTTCTACTCTGTATATTCTCTGAATGTTTTAAGTCTTTGGGGCAACAAGAAAGCCACCATTATCGATTTTGTTCTACAACGAAGGTGAGCTTTTGGTGAGCAAAATATATTAGGAGGTGGATACGAATGTGGTGTTTAGAGTAAAATCAGATCAGTCATGGTCTCACTAAATGGCAGGGCAGTTTCATGCTCCTACGTCGTACGTTCATATTCTGATATTAATGACAAGTTTCTGTACTCCTTCAATGGCCACCTAAAATTTGCAAGACAAAGATTCAGTGGAAAACAGAATGCTCACAACTATCCTGATGAGTCCATATAGCGTCAAGAAGTAATATAAAACCAGAGGTATTTCAACAGACCTGATAGCTGTGTCATCTTCATTTAACATCTTTATAACTTCAAAAAATACCACGGCCTGATTGCATTCTGCGCCATAATCAGCAGATCGTAATGTCAATAACGCTAACACCTGTGACTTCTACCTGAAAAGGATAGGGAATGCATGTTTGTCAAAACATTTTTCAAGTTTTCGCATATGAAAATGGAACACGCTGAGATTTTCGATTATTTCTTATTTTACTATTCTTGCGATGTGGGGTTGGTTACTAGCTAATTACGTACTTGTGATCAGAGTTGGCTTGGTGAAAAGTTTTATTAAACTATTCTCCTGGACTGCTGCAGTTGATGTATAGAGATGTCAAACATAATGTTTCCAGGTGATTTATGATGCGTGGACTTTTGTGGATCTTGCACCTGGTCTAGTTCGTGAAGTAGACAAACTTTTCTCATTCCAGGTAATCGAGTTTGTATTGGAAGTTTCCAGTACATTACTGCAATGCAACACGTAAATGGTATTCGGTCTTGTAAATTTCCAACAACAGTGAAAAGAGTGAATGTTATAGATAATGTATGCTAATCAATTTAGTTTTCTTTCTTAATGTTTTCAAGTTCATTGAATGCAACTGCCGTATAAGCACTCCAGTTAATTCTGGAGAACTGCACATCATTTCTATAATCATGGTTACTAATGAGATGTTAAGATCAAGAAAATTAGGCAAGGAACGATCTTGGAAAGGAATTCACAGTGTGCACCTATAGAGAACTAGCATGCCATCAATTTGCTAACTGACGTACCTACTTACAAAATAAAAAATGTATTTATGGCTGTGGCTACCATCTGCAACCTGCCTTAAACATGCACACGGTTTCAGACAGAGAATACAATAATCTTCATTTTGCAACACTGGACCAAAACCTTAATCACTCTCAAAGATCACTGTGCATCGATCTGTGCCACCTACAATGCTACTATACAATTTGATGGATAACAATAGTTGGTAAATGCAATCAGTGATTTGCGTGAATTGCTGTTCAGACAAAATTTACTACTGAGAATGAACATCTAAAATGAAGTGGACAATTGAATTGATGTTCTCTTTCTATTTTGTGGATATTTCATTTTAAATGAGTTGCCCTTCATTGTGGAGTCATCCAGAAGTGCAGCACAGAAACAGACCCTTTGATCCTTGTCTATGTTGACCAGATGTCTAAAGTAATACGGTCCATTCGCCAGCATTTAGCCAATAGCATGCTGAACCCTTCCTAGGCAAGGAACCTTCCGGATATATTTTACATGTTGTAATTGTACGAGCCTCCAACACTTAATCTGGCTGCTCATGCCATGCAAGCATCAAACTCCATGTTAAATCGCCTTTAAAACGTTCTCCCATCAACATAAACCATGCCCTCTACTGTTAGACTCCCTATCTCTGGTTAAAGAAAAGATTTGGCATGTCCCTTATGATTTCATAAACCTCAATAAGATCAACACGCAGAGTGTAACACTCCAGGGAACATAAGTGCAGTCTATTCAACCTCTCCCCATACTCAAAATTTCCAAATCTGGAAACACGGTTGCAAAATGCTTTTCAGCATTTTCAGGTTTCACAACAAATTTCTTATAGCAGGGATGCCACAACTGAACTGAATATTCCAAAAGAGAACTTCCTAACGTCTTGCACAGTCGCAAAGGGACATCCCGACTCCTATACTCAAGGCACTGGCCAATACGTGAAAGCTAGCCAAAAGCAGTATTCATTATGAGGTAATGCTGTCCTTTTAACAAGTTTATTGCTGTCCTTGTTATTTTACAAGAGGGATCATAAAGGCAGTGTTTCTGATATACCTGGAAGTGGCTACTTTGAAACAATGGCAGGAAAGTGGACCGCTCTCCCAATTTATGTTATGGTTTTCTAGCTTGGTTTATTTGCACCAAGCATTCAGAAAACTGTTGGGGTCCTGGAGAAGCAAATACAGCAAAAAGATTTTCCAAGCTCCGACAAAGTTCTTCCCTGAACTTTCTCTCTGAAATCTGATCTGCTTTTGAGAGCCTGCGCTTGAATTTATCTTTTGCAAATGGTGTGTTTCTGGGATGTTGTGGGGAGAGCAACGACTACTTCATCAAGTTGTGACAGTCAATTGAGTTATCACGTGACTTATGTTACTCTACGTTCTGCTTTCTTTTGTCAGTGTTTCATTTGCTGTGTTTAAATAAATTCTGTTTTGTTTAAAGCTGTGCGGTTTTACTAGCTGCATCACTCCTGAAATACTTATTTTATATCTACATATTTGATTTAGGATCTGAGCTACTTTCTTGAACCGTGTGGAAGGGATCTGGCCTGGTCCATAACAGACTGGCGACTTTTGGAGAGATTTTTTCTACAGATCCAATTAGAATTGGGGCTGTCGGATCAAAGACAACGAGTGGGAGATGTTAGTATCTTTATTTTCGGGTGTTGGATTCAGTTGGTTTATGCAGGTCGTTATGTAGTAATGACTCATTCAGTCACTGCGAGTTTCCTGGATGTGGAAGAAGTGACTGGGGACTTTAAACAGGTGAACAAGGTAAAGCTGCTGGAAATGACAGACAAGCTAGAGTTGGAATCAACTCCATTTTAGAGAAAAGGGCAGATAATAACAACAATAGCTCAGCATTTAAATTTGCTGGAAATGCCATCAGAATCTTTGGGAATGGTTGAAATTTAATTAAAAAGTAAGCAGCTTGAATTAGAGGCAGAAAAGAAAGAGAAAGGAAATGAAACTTTGAATTATGATTAAAAGCAGAGGGAAAAGAAAGTGACAAATTTGCTTCAGCAGAACTGAAGGAAAATATGAGAGAAGAAATGGAGAAACAGAAGAAAGGGAGAAACAGAGAAGAGGGGGGGAAACAGACAGAGTTTAAACTGCAGAAATTGTCAATAAGAGAGGAAAGTTCGCTGAAATGGATGGAGATGAAGGCTGAAAGTAAGCTTGGTCAGGGAGATAGTGAGGATAAGCGAACCCACGGCAGCCAAAGGCCTGGTTGGGATCTGTTTAAATACATCCAAGCATTGTCTGAATTTCATGGGAAAGATGTAGAAGACTTTTTCATCTTGTTTGAGGAGGTGGCGAAACAAATGTCATGGCCAGTCAACATGTCGGGTTTGTTGAACCAAAAAAGCAGGTAGATAGAGTGAGTGAAGTATTTGCATCACTATCAGAGAATATATCTGGGGGTTATGAGAAGGCGAAGAAACCCACTTTCGGTACGTATGAGCTTGTGCCAGAAGTCTATAGACAATGTTTCAAAAATCGAAGGAGGGACCCTGGTCATTGAGTTTGAAAGGTTCAAACGAAAGAATTTTGATAGTTGGCATTCAAATAGATCAAACATTTGGTAATATTAGAGAAACGATTACTTTGGAGGAGTTCAAAAAACGTATTTCTTGAAGTGGTGAGAACTCATGTGGAAGAGCAGAGAGTTAAAACGGCAAGGTTAGCAGCTGAAATTCCTGATGATTATGAGTGTATTCATGAATGAAAGCCTGGCTTCCAACGTCAATTTCAATCCATGAGCGACAGAAATTAGGGAAAAGATAATTCCTCACGTGGAAATGGAAAGGGAGATCTCGTTGATGATATTAAGTATAACACGTCACAGTCTAAAAATGAAACTCCTGAACGGGAAAGAGTAATTAAAAACCTTCGGTGTTTTCACTGCAATAAAGTAGGTCACAAAAATTACAGTGTTGATTGGTTAAGAAAAGCATTGCGAAGATTGATGTACGAACACGGGATACGTCAGTGAATTTTGATGGAGTTGCAAAGGAAAACACAATGGAACCTAAAAGGCTGCACCATAATGTTCAACATAATCGGAGGTTGCTTAAGGAAAAAGTGCCAGATCGTCATAAATACATTAAGTCTACAAAGACTCGCAATTACGAAAATATAACACAGATTTTTCCATTGACATATTATGACACACGAAGCAAGCCATTCACAGAAAGTTGTGTCATCTGGAAGGTATTGAAGGAAAGCAGTATGGTTCTGATGCAAAGAGAAATAATGGGAATATTAGAGATCAGATAATTTAGGAGGGGGGATGCATGCACGTAGTCAATGATGTGATGATTGAATTTGGGGATTCAAAAGTAACTATCATTTTGAATTCACAGTTTGCTTACAGGCCTCAATTCTGGGTAAGATTATAATGTAAAAACGGAGAACACACAACTGTATTTGGTGACCAGTATATGAGAACTAATAGAGGAACTTTTGAGAAATATTTTCCATGTTTATTAGGAACCAAGTTGTCTCATGCAACTCATACTTACCATTTACTGTTTGTTCTGTGAATTAAATCAGTAACATATCCGTCAATATACGTACATTTCACTATGAATTTAACATTAATCATTGCCTCATGAATACATGGATCAATTCTTGTCTGAAACACACACTGTGAATTAATAGTTCTGTTGAACAGTGCTTGGGGGCGCTCTTGGTAAATTAAAGTTAAACATTCTAAGTGACATCTATCAATATTCTGTCATTTAAAGACAAAATGTTCGTAATTTGATCATGGATAATATATTGAAATGGAGCTATCATTTTGACGCCAATTGTCATGGGACAGGTTTAAATATTAAGTGTTGCTGCTCAACAAGTTCTTATATATGGATATAGAATCATTATAATATATAACAGGAACACAATGACAGAAGAATGCCAACTGACAATTCTTGAAGGAAATTACAATGTGAATGTATCATCATATATTTTCTTGGCAAGTTGCATTACAAAATGCAACAACAAATTTACTGCTCATAACATAAAATATGCGATATTAATTCCGCCAGATTTAATTGAAATGTATATTTGAGGAATATGTAAGACGAACTGAAACTTTTATATAGAAATTATGCTATTTAATCTCCTGACAATGAAGACCGTGTCACAATCAGGTAAATTTCAAATGTAGGAGGACACATTTGAAACGTGGGAACCTGCAGCAGGTAATTTGTAACGAACAAATATTCATAAAAAATGAGAAAAATTGATAAGCTCTAAATTCATAGCGATTTACAGAGATACCTACGAGTCTAGATGATCATGGAGTATATTGTTTCTCAGTGAATGAGTATCATTTATTCTTTACAGTTGTACTGCTGGAAGATTGTGATAACACAACTTATTTTATGAATTGGTAGATGAACAGATATTAATGAAGAATCCATACAAAGGCTGTGTTTGCCTACCATAGGCACAGGAGAGAAGAAGCAGAGGAGGTATGCCCTACATGCAAAATTCTTCTCGCTGATAGAACCATTTCATGCAATATCTCGCATGTATCTCATTCACCAGTACTAGATATCTGCACTTCACCATTATTAAATGACAATCATATGGCATCTCCTTCTGATATACTTCATTCACCTTGCTGCATCTTCTGATTTCATGTCCATCCATAAGATTTCCTGTTTCCTCTTGGCATTACTGTAAAATTAATGCTTCACAATAATACATGTAATTACCTAATGCGCTTATTGTGATGTTTTCTGTATTGATTTAATCTCTACCCACCTAGATCTTTCATCTTCTTGTTGAAGTTTGCTATTTCTGAAAAAGAAAATCATGAAATCCTACTTAGATGGATTTTCTTTTTGACAATCATTGTCGTTCAGGTTGAAACTTCAACCTTGCTGTTTTATGTCCCCGAATGTTGATGTTTAAAGCAAGCAACCATTTTCTGAAAACATCAGCTACAACACTCAATGCAAAACATTATTAGAATGATGAAACACAGCGATTACTTTTCATTCAAGCAGTTTCAGCACATAGAAATGGGATACCAACAGCATAAGAATATTCAATGATTTTGTTTTTTTTTCACAATACATAAAAAAAGTCTGAGAAACAGTAAACTTTTCATTTCCTGAAATAACGCATGTTATTAATTCTTATAAGAGGACAGGCAGGCAACTGTTGCCAATAATTCTTTCTTAGAGATGCTGAATGTTCTAAGATTTGTGTGCAGTCTCGCAATTTGAACTATGTTTGGTAGGTCGCAGTTCAACACAATTCATTGTTGTAAGCAGCGGAACAACGAACGTTAGCGTTTGAATGAGACAGCTACTTTTTCTAAGTCGAGGTTTTCATTAAATGACCTAAACTAGTTCTCGTGCAACACTTAATTAGCAATAAGATAACTGTAAACACATACAACATGTCATTTTCAAATAACATGGGGAACAAATGTGACTTGACAGAAGTATTCATTTTTACCTTCAGCTTTCTGCTCAAGTTCTGATTCTGCAGGAGAAGAGGTGCAGTTAAATCTGAATGTTTATGCCAATAGGGCATATCACTGGATATGTTTTGTTCCCTGTAATTGATATATTTTATTCGAATTCGCAAGTTACAGATAAAGCCAGCAAATGACAATCACTCTTCTTTCCTTCATATTGCATATTAAGCAACGAGTTCTGATCCTTTCATTGTAAGTTTTCACACACAAAGCGATACCATTGGTCGTGGGTGGGGTAAACACAAATATCTTGTATAGTCCAACAAGAAAAAACACAATCTTCTAGTAGGATGGTAAGTAAAGTGTTTGAGAGGTGATGTGTAGTTCCACTTCTTAACAACAGCTGGGATATTCAAGATGTTAGAGCATCAGAGGTGTGTTCTGCCTCTGATGGCGCATGATGCCAGAGCTATGACTGTCGACCCTACCAAATGTGTCATAACTCATCGAGTGATTTTGAACAGAAGCTGCCAGTTTTATGAAGGAAATGCAGCAGTCAATTCAAATCTTTAAAACAGACACGCAAATTCATGTTACTACTCAACATATCAGAATATATATTAGATTGGAAGTTTTGGTTCATGATAAAAATATTAATATACTTATCTTGTCTATCTGACTACTTGCTTTGGATGTTGCTGTCAAAAATGTTTATTAATATGCTCGTGTGCATCTTCGAGATAGCACTAATGCCCTGGATAACATCACTAATGCCATTCGACATTCATACTGGACAAAAGGTTTTCAATTTTACAATTAAAGTGAGAGATATGGTGTCTCAGTGTTTAGCCCCACTTCCTCACAGAGATAGGGACCAAATATCCTTTCGAGCCATAGGTGACTTCTTGTATGGAGATTCCATATTCTCCCATTGTGTCTTAATGGTTTTCTCCTGGGTGCAGTGACTTTCTCCCAAAGTCCGAAATGCACAGATTAGGATTGAGTATACTAAATAGTCCCATAGTTAGCAGGAATGTGCAGGCAAGATGACTTTTCTATGATAAATGTGAGAACCTGGGAATGTGGCGTGGGCTGGGTCTGGGTGCGATGCTCTTTAGAGGGTTGTTGCAAGCTCGGTGGGACAAAATGCCACATTCCATACAGTGGGGCTTGAATGTGTCATTCGACATTTACTTCCATTCTACTGCAGAGACTGGCATTCGTTTTTCGAGTTGCACTCATCAAAGTTATTGAATACATTCAACATTTGCTCAAATTATTGTGTTCCAACACTGGGATTGAACAGGAGTGGTACTCGCCACATGCTTTAAGTTTCTAACTAACTCTTTGAGTCTGAGTGTGTATGTAGAATTCCTAGTTATGATCCTGATTAGCGAGGATCTGACATTTTCATGTGGTGCATATTCAGCAATGGAGATACCGTTTAGCATGAGGAAGAGGTGGTGGTATGCATTTTGTTGCTGATGGTCCTAATCTGGTAGTGTCTTGTCTCGAATGTTATGTATTACTTCTCAGACCATCTTGAAATTCCTAGTCTACATTTCATGCGAGCGAATTCTGCTTAGCTTTGAGAGAGGTTGTGAATATTCTTGAACTGGCACAATGACAATGGGACACACCCAGTTCTGGCTTGCTGAAAGATAAACGGTGAAACTGCTGAACATCTGACATTCATATAGTATGAGAACTAAATAAATATCATGAGAATCACTTGTTGCGGTATTAATTTAATTGACATGAAATAACACTAAATATCAATAACGTACAATATTTTCTCTTGTGATAACGAGGAATTCAGGGGACAGATTTCACTTCACAATTGTGAATGATTTGCGCTGAATCTTTTTGGAAAACGTGCTCTCCTTTCTCACTTTTTGAATTCAAATCTATACCTTCCAATAAATTCAATTGTCAAGCAGTTAAAGCTTTATGAAGAGTTCAACAAAGCAATCAGAAAATTTACATCAAAGCAATGTTTGACCATACAAGACTTACTACATTTTCTTCGTACAGCAGCCAATTCTAAAAAAAAGTTAAAACACATGTTCAAAATCTTCCAGGAATTGCTACCTGAAATATCTCATGACATGTGTCGACAGGAATCACACAGCTACACTAGTCTTCTAGAGCAGATTAGAGTTGATGATCCAAGTACACCACACAATTCAATAATACCTGAAAATTTGACATTTGTCATTCAATGTTTGTGTATTTACTGAAGCTCGATAACAATTGTATTTCTTTCTTTGAAAACAAAGTTTCTTACTTTCATCCTCAACACTTAATTTAATCTTCTGCATTGTTTTTCAAAACTTTAAATGCCGAAATAGTTCAAGTGAAATGTACTTGTTAACCTTCCAACAAGTACATTCCTTTTTGTAAAAATATAACAATCTCTTTTACTTATGACACTTGTGAACCAATGAGTAATTAGGGTTTTGTTGTTTGTATGTTCCTCAACTGCCACGACTGGCATAATATGATCAATAAACATTTAGAAGTGCCCAAAACTTCGACTCTCCTGCTCCTCGGATGCTGCCTAATGTGCTGTTCTTTTCCAGTGCAACACATTTTGACGGATACATTTAGAGGTGGTTTGACATAGCAGGTAATAAGTAATACAAATGGAATTTTGACACCTAATATTAAAGGAATAGTGTTTAAAAGTAGTGAAATGTTGTGCAACAATTCAAGGCATGAGTAAGATGCACCTGGAGTAATGCTTTTTTAAAAGTTTTTTGTTCACTCCTCGAACGTGATCATCACCAAATGGCCAGCACGTATTGTCTTTTAAGTTGTCTTTGCGAAGATGATGGTGAGTTGCTTACTTGTACTACTGCAGACCACGACTGGTAGGTTGACTCATAATGCACTGAGGGAGGGAATTCAAGGATTCCTGGATATTGTGCGGGTCATGTTTGGTTTGAACATGGGCAGCCTGAGTGTCTGAGGAGTGTTAAACACTACTCATAGCCAGCGAACATCCCTACTTCAAAGGATATGATGGAGACAAGTTCATTGACTAAACAGCTGAAGATAGTTGTGCCCAGAACGTTACGTTGGAATTCCTGTAGAGATACCATAGACCAAAGATAACTCAAGTCCAACAACTCCAGTCATCTTCATTTGTGCCAGGTTTAATTCTAATTAGTGGAGAGTTTGGAGTGTGGTTTCCATTGATCCCAGCTTTGCAAGTGTTTCTTGATGCTACACCCGGTCGAATGCGTCCTTTATATAAAGAGATACGAATCCCATCACACCTCTCGAATTCAGGACTTTTGTTGATGTTTGTTCT
This sequence comes from Chiloscyllium plagiosum, assembly GCF_004010195.1. Taxonomy (NCBI): domain Eukaryota; kingdom Metazoa; phylum Chordata; class Chondrichthyes; order Orectolobiformes; family Hemiscylliidae; genus Chiloscyllium; species Chiloscyllium plagiosum. The sequence goes on along the minus strand of NC_057756.1, from coordinate 748,451 downwards.
AAGGCTGCAATGAGATTAGCAGATACGCAGCACTGACAGTGTCCAAACTGGGCGCCCATGAACATGTTATTGCTGAGTTCTTGCTATTTGATAGTACTGATTATGATATCTATTACGTTATGGATGATCAAGAGTGGACTGATGACGTGGGTAATTGACCATTTGGATTTGCCTTGATTTTTGTGTATTGGACATAAATCTTTCCATAATTTCATCTCAATGCCAGTGTTTTACTTACAGTTGAACAGCTTGGCCAGACGACAATCAAACTTTGAAACAGAAGTAGATTTTGTTTCATTGTCAGGGCCATTAATCTTTATAATACCCACACTCTACTAATTTCGATTTTTGAAATCATTTGGAGTGAATTAAAATAGCTGAAGACTGGCATCTGTGGTGCTGAGGACAACTGGATGCAGCTGAGATGGATCACCCACTAGGCACTTCAAGTTGATAATTGATGTTAATTTTTCAACCACATGTTTACATTGATGTCCTAGGCTCTTTAAAGAGGAGAAATTGAGAACTGCATATGCTGGACGACATGTCTAAACGTGTGGTGTTAGAAAAGCTGGTCAGGCAGCATCTGAAGAGTTGGAGAGTCGATGTTTCGAGCATAAGCTCTTCATCAGGAATGTAGGGGCCCCAAGGGGGCTGAGAGATACGTCGGAGTGGGGTGGGAGTGAGCTGAAGATAGCTGGGAATATGATAGCTAGATTAAGTGAAGGGTGGTGGAGATAGTTCACAGTAGACGGTGGAGCTGATAGGTGGGAAGGAAGATTGGCAGATAGGACCGTTCAAGAGGCTGGTACTGAGAGGGAGGGTTGGATTTGAGGTAAGATGGGGGAGGGGAGATCAGGAAGCTGGTGAAATCGACATTGATCCCATGTGGTTGGAGGGTCACAGCGCAGAAGATGAGGTGTTTTTTCTCCAGGCATTGGTGGGCTAGAATCTGTTGGAACAGTAGGTCAAGGACTTGAATGCCCTTGGCAGAGTGGGGTGGGGGGTTTGAAGTGTTTGGCCACAGGTCAGTGCGTGTGTACTGGAGATATTCTCCAAAATGTTTGCAAGTTGTTGTCTTGCCTCCTCAATGTTGAGAAGACCACATCGAGAGAAATGTGCATAATAGATGAGGTGTTTGGAGGTGCAGGAAAATCTCTAGTGAATGTGGAAGGCTCCTTTGGAGCCTTGAATGGAGGTGAGGAGTAAAGTGTGGGCGCAGGTTTACATCTTTTCTGGTGGCACGTGTAGGTGCTGGGAGCAGAGGGTGGGGTTGCTGGGAGGCATAGCCTTAACGAGTCACTTTTGGAAGGCATGGCCTTGGCAGAATGCAGAAAGGGGTGGGGAGGGTAATAAATCTCTGATGGTGGGATCTGACTGTTGCTGGTGGAAATGCCAGATAATGATGCATTGTATCAGGAGGTTGGTGATTTGGAAGGTGAGGACAAGGGGTGTTCTGTCTATGTTGTGATTGGAGAGGTAGGGTTCAAGAGCATTGATACGGGATTGGAGGAGATACGCTGGAGGGCATTGTTGACCACGTGGGAGGGAAAATTGCAGTCCCTGAAGGAGGAGGCCATCTGAGATGTTCTGGAGTGGAATTGATCCCGCTCAAAGCAGATGCGACAGAAGTGGAGAAATTGGAAGTAGGAATAGCGTTATTACAGGAGGGGATGGGGCGATGTGTAATCCAGATAGCTGTGGGAGTCAGTGGATTTTAAGCAGATGCCCGTGTTGAATTGGGCGCCAGTAATGAATACGGAGAAGTCCATGAAGGAGCGGGAGATGTCCTAGATAGTCCAGGTGAACTTGAGGTCAGGGTGGAAAGTGTTCATGAAATTGATGAAATGTTCAACCTCCTTACGGTAGAACGAGGTGGCACAATACAGTCATCAATGTAGCGGAGGAAAACGTTGAGAATGGTGCCAGTGTAGCTGTGGAAGAAGGCTCTTCCATATACCAGATGAAGAGGCATGCACAGGTGGACCCCATGCGGGTGCCCATGGCTAACCCTTTGGTCTGAAGGAAGTGGGAGAGGTCTAAGCAGAAATTGTTAAAGCTGAGGACCTGTTCAGCCAAACAAATGTTTGGGTCAGTCGTAGAGTACTGTTTGGCCCTTCGTGAATGGAAGAAACAGAGAGCTTTTAGGCCTTCATCATGGCCGATGGATGTGTATATTGACTGGATGTCCAGAATGAAAATGAAGCATTGGGGCCGGGAAACCGAAAGTCATAGAGGAGGTGGAGGGTTTGGGTGGTATCCTGAATGTATGGGGGGAGATCCTGGACTAAGGAGGAGCAAGACGGTGTCAAGCTGTGCTCAGATTAGTTCAGTTGGGCAGAAGCAGGAGAAGGCAACTGGTCAACCGGAGTGGTCAGATTTGAGAAATTTGTCTCCTTTGGACCAGGATCCCCCCACAAATATTTGGGACGCCCTACACCTCCTCCATGACTTTCAGAGATATATCTCCCTCCCCATCCCTTTCAGCATTCTGCAGCGACCATTCCCTCTGCAACTTCTGCGTTATATCCACGCCTGCCACCAACCCAAACTTCACATCTGGCACCCACCACCACAAGGGCTGTAAACCCTGTACCCACACCTTTCCCCTCACCTCTTTGCAAGGCAATAAATTCGGCAGAAATTTTCCTGCACCTACAAATACCTCATCTACTCTGGCCATTCCTCTCGATGTGAGACTGAATGCCAACTTGCAGAAAGATTCAAAAAACCTAACTGGGGCATACGGACACCCGCCCTGTGGGTGAAAATTTCAATTGCCCCTACACTCCACCAAGGGCAAACAAGCACTGGGCTTCCTCCATGCCAAATTCTTGCCACCCAATGACTGGGGGAAGAATACCTCATCTTCCATCTTGGGATCCTTGAACCAAACGGGGTCAATGCCAATTTCGCCAGTTTCGTTTCTCCCTTTCCCCACCTCCTTCCAGATCCAAATCTCCAACTCAGAACCACTCTACACTCACATACCTGATGAAGATCTTATGCTCGAATCGTCGACTCTCCCGCTCCTCGGATGCTGCCTGACTGGCTGTGCTTTTCCAGCACCACACTTCTTGACATTACCGTTAATGGAGATATTTGTGAAGCATCTTCGTCCAGTTAGTTGGTTAATTGACCTCCTCCATGTATGACTCTATCTGGCAGGAATGCCAAGCTTATATCCGATTTGTTGTCTATGAAATCGTTTATCTTTGTTTATCACTTGATGTTTTGATGTTTGGTACGCAAGCCATGTTGTTTGGTAGCTTTATCAAGTTGACATATCAGTGTTAGATATGCCTGGTTTGCTCCTCTGTGCCATCCTAAATTCACCATTGAACAAAGATTGATCCACTTGCATGCAAACATTTCTTTAGTATGCGATGCAACTGCCTATCACTTAGCAGATCGTGTCAAAGTATAATTTGGCTCTTGTCGCTGGCCTGCAATGCCTCATGGACTCCCGGTCCTAAGTTGCAAGATCGCCTTGAAGTTTTTTGCCATCCAGCAATTTTATGATGCCACATAACATGATGCAGTGTGTTCTAAATTTTTAGGCAGGGTTGTCTTCTCCTCAACGACGGTGGAGTGGCCACACTTACTGATACTGTCATGTACAGATTATTAAAAGTCAGTAGATTGAAAAGGACGAAGTCAAGTGCGTTTCATTCTCCCCAACCCCCACCCCCACCCCCCCACCTCGTTCCATTCCCACCTGACACTCACCCAGTCTCACAGCTATGTCCTTCAACACCTGACCAACTTGATAAGTAACACATCTACTGAGCTACTATTGGTAATGGACACTTATATCCCCATATAGTGTACATTTTCCGCCCTTCCCACCTTCACTGCTTCGTCCAAGTGTTTTTCAACATGTTGGAATACATAATCATAGGCTGAAGGAGGCCATTACGGGGTAATCAGCAGGAGATTTCCTTGTCAATATTTGAACTTAAACCATGAGATTTAATCGGATCAAGAGTCAATGTTGAGGACTCACACATGCCCGACTGCATATTATTGACCTGCCACCTCCACTGAGAGTGTTCTGCTGATGGAATAAGTCATAGCCTGGATCGTGATGTTGTTGTCTGGAACATTATTGGTGAAATATGACAGTTTCGTTAGTCTGTGAAACAACTCTGCATTTCTTGCACTAGCCCCAGATGGTGATAAGGATGAGTTTGAAGTGTTATAAGGCTGTTTTATCCATTATCGTTTAAGGTATCTAGGTCGATGCCAAATGGTCCATTGGTTTCATTGCTTTCTTGAGCAGTTCTGCTGATCAATACAACTGAGTGGCTTGTGAGGTGATTTGAAAGAGCAGTTAAGAATTAAATGTATTGTTGTGGATCCTGGAATTACATGTCAACTGGACCAGGTGATGTTGATAGATTTCCATTCATTAAGGTCATTTGTAAACCAGATGTTTGCTATTGGTTGTAACATTCCATGTTCTTGGTCATTAGCTTCTCCGAAATAAATGCCTCTTATTCTGCTGCTATGCATTTGAAACCAAAATCAGCACTTTCTATAATTCCATTTGTGAAAATTGGAGACAATTTCTGATACACAGTTAACTTAAAATTGTGCAAATGGCTCAGTTTGACTGAATGCACCAGTGACCAGTTATGGACTGAAGACTTGGTGCATGCACCAAGTCAAAGCCACCAATATGTTAATACTGGTCCCAAAGTTGATGTTGTACATTAACTCGATAAGACCAACAATCGATGATTAAAACTGGAGGCAAGCCTATAGCAAACCTTCCACTACAAAGAAAAACGCTATCATTACCATCAGAAAATTTTAAATCAACTACGTACATTAACTTTGCCTCACTGGGAAGTGAGATCATACAGATAGATATCAAATTATGGCAAAATATTGATATTCCAGGGTCTTTGGGTATCTGGGCACATAACTGCATAAACATGACCGTGCAGCTTTGTCTATTCATGCTGAGTGTAATGTCAATTGGAACCAATCCCAAACAAACTTTGAAGACAACAGCAAAGGGAACACTCGACTTTACAACTTCCAACACGGTTGGTTGCAGAATGCACTGGAAATTGCATGTGAACAAATTATTCACAATACTAAAGTTCTGCACAGACTGCTCAGAGAAGACCAGCGGAGTATTGTGATGCAAACATTAGAAACCTGACAGAGAACGTTTGTTGCTTCCCTGAAGTATGCTATACTATACTGACAGTAGTATGCACACCAACAGAGATTTTTTTTAAATGCAATATTGCATTTTAAAACCTGTCTTCTCTTAAGTAATTGTTCTTTTCAAACAGTAGGCATATAATTTTGTATATCTTACAGTAGGCATATAATTTTGTATATCTGTGGGAGAAAAGATTCTGCACGAGATTTCATGCACTATTGTGAGATATGGGGAGTTTGCATAAACAACGTCTTCAACAAATTCTCGTAATGACTATGGTGATCGTCAATAAATACCACATCCTCTTACGAGATTTCTCTTTGCAATAATATATCTTAGAAACTGAGTAGGCATTAATGACAATCCGTTTAAGGATTCCTGTAGGACTATTATCCGGATCAAATTGTTGATTGATATTCCTGTCGTATTTCCCTGGTGGCTTCTCGATAGGTATTTCTCATTTACCTACGTTTCTTCTCCAAATCCGTATGTCATTATTTTAATGGAAGTGACCAATACTGTTGACTATTTACCAATCAAAGAGTTTCCTTCAATGCTCCTTTGAAAAGAGTGGAATATCATTTGAAAAGGAGAATGTTATTATCCTCCAAACATTTTCTGGAGTCACCATTTTTTTTCGTTCAGGGACAGAGCTGGTGGTCTACATAAACAATACGTGTCCGAATCTTGGATTTTTCCTGATTTTGCTTATTATTTACCTTGTGGCGAGTCTACTTGGATTCGAGTAGCAAGGATTTTTTTTTCAAAATTCTGCAGTGATGTACACTGAATTTGATATGTTACAACTGTTTTTTATATGAAAGATTTGTACAGTCCTGATGATTCGCATCGATCTATGAGACGGAAGCCAAAATATCTGGCTGCCTGTTTCTCAGATTTCAAGCCAGTCACAAATCTCCTTCACGCTGATACAATCATAAACGTTGGGAGAAAAATGAAAATAACACCAATAAAGTACTGCAGATGCCAGAAATTAAAAAACGAACACTGAATGTGCTGGAGAAATTCAGCAGGCCTGTCAGCACCTATGCAGGAAAAGCAAGTTAACATTTTCTGACAAGGGACCCTTTATCATAGCAATGAAGGTAAAGACCTTCTTGCAGTAATTTCCATGTTTAAGTATACGGATGAATGTGAATGTTAGACTTTATAACAAATTTGTTCCGCAATTCTGCTTTTGGATGCCAAAGCTTTTCGAGGATGGCACTGTATATGAATCTGTAACTTGACGAACATTTCACGTTTGATGTGTGGATACCTTATTTGCCGGGCACGAGTATCAGTATATCCCAGTGAGTGAAAATTATTAGATCATATAACAACACAAAACAATTCAAGTCATGACAACAACGGTGATGTTCAGTTCTGATCCAAACAAAACTAAGCTCATTGTGCTTCCAATTTATTTGCAGATTATAATCATTTATCTAACATGCAACTATTTAATTCTATCTTCGCTGCAATATCTGCACTTTAAAACTCTTTTCGATGATAAATGTTGATATATATATATATATATATAAATTTAAAGTGTGATGCGACTGATCATGTTGGCTTGATGGTAAAAAGTAAGTGGGGTTGCAATAATCATGCGTTAATAGTTTCGTTCTATAAGTCTAAATAACATACCTTCCTCTTTTTCTGTTAATTTTGCTTCTGTAACAGATGACACAAAGAGTCAAGGTTTTGTGAATTCACTTGATGTGTTCATATTTTTCTAAAGGATAAAGGACATGTACATCAATATAACAATCTATTCTTTTCATACAATTACAGACATTCATTATTGCCATTACCATGCATGATCGCATAAGTTCGGTGGGTGCAGATACTACGAAGTTTCATGCATATAATGCAATGTAACTATATCTTACTTGGTGTGTTAATACAGTTGCATAACAACTGAACAGCATTCCCCTCGATCTGAAGTTCTATTTTTTCTTGTCTTCAAAATGTTTACTAAATAACACTTCTAATACATTTATATTAACATTCTAAATTAAGGAAACATGTACAAGGTAGAAAAACAAGAAGCATGTTTAGAAAACTGTCATTGGTCAAGCAGCTAGTTTGTAAGGAATGTCTTCAAAGAACAACAGCGAGAGGAAAAATTGACAATTAATTATGGAACACAACAGCATCATTTTGTGTCTAGGCTAGTGAAAGCAAATTACATCAATGTTTCAGAAGTAAAGGCAAGATGTCCTAATTATATGCATCAAATCAGAATTTCTCAAGACATTGCTATGGCTATAGAGTGAGGTAAAGCCTTTAGGGATTTAACAACAGGGGAAACATTTGGGTAGTGAAAATGTGTATTCATTAGCAAATGTGACTGAGGAATGACTTGTTTTATTAGTCAATTGTACTTGAAGCAGCAAAAATTTTCTTATTTAAGAATCCATCGACAGAAGTCAGAAATGGTAAGGCCAAACACAACAGGCCTAAAATAATCAAAACAATTATCAGTAATATTTAAAAAGGTAATAAACCTAGGTAGGCTAGAGGAGTCGATGCACTAGAGATGGAAACTGGCTACCTTTGGGATGGCATCCATGATGTGGTAAAGAACCAAACACGAGGTCAACTGTACTTGTAACATGTCGCCATCGTCTCCAATCAGATATAAGGAAATAGCAAGAGGCCAATAAGTTTGGCATGCGAAGAAAGTTTAAAACCTACTCATCCAATATCGAATTAAAAAAACAACTGTCATTAAGCGCAAAGTGCCAATAACTTAAGGATGATGAAGCGGTTGATAAAGGTGATTTTATTTTCCTTTTTAATGTCTGTGGCTGGAAACATCGCACATATATGAAAGTACTGAACAAAGAAACATATGAGATTTGATAAAATACAGCGCAGTATGTGACACTTCTATGAATCTCGTGAATTCAGAATGCACAGTTGTGGCAGCATGTACGATCTTCAAGATGTAGTACAACAAGTCTCGATAAACAGCTTTCTTGAAACTGCAAATCCTACAACTTAGAAGTAGAACGGCAATAGAAGCATGGGGAGGCCACCATCTGCAGAATACCACTGCGAACTATCAAATGAAAGACGATGCAGGGTCACATTTCTTGATAGTCACAGAAACATGCTCTCTGAACTGTCTCACAAATAATAATATTGATATCCCTCTACAGTTAGCTGTGCTAACTGCTCTACAACACGCACTCGTATCGTTACCTTGTACAGCAGTGGACGATGACCACTGCTGTACAAGTAACGATACTAGTGCGGGTTGTAGAGCAGTTAGAATTGGTAGTAACGGTTGGACCAGCAATGCTCTCGACCCATGAATAAAAAATAATATTGCAGAGGCAATAATAAAATATTAATAACAATAATAATGATAAAAGAACAACAATTGAGAATATTCTCCTTTAACAAAATAAATGCTTCTTGGAGATTTAAGAGGTGAAGACAATCATGAAGAATTGGGCGAAGTCCAGTAGAGGTGACTGCAGAGTAACTAGTCAAAATGGGCAAACCTATTTCTTTTAAAAAATAAATTTGACTTGTACTTTGCCTGCGTGGTTTGTGAGGGTACATTTAATTGTTACTTTAAGTTAAAATGCTGTTATGAATGAAAGGGCAATTGCTGTGCTAATGTAAACCATTGTTGCTCTAAATCAAACAATTGCAGGGAAGCTGCAGAAGTATCTTTGGGCACTTGCTTCCTTTTCTCTTTTGGAAATCCTTGATGTAAGCAAACTGTATTACTATACCGGGGATATTCCTTAACTAGCATTAATTTACAGGCACTTTGTTCAATCGTAATGTTATTCCAAAAAGCTTAAGAAGAAAAGCAAACATTCATTTGACAACAATAATAATTTGGTCTCACCTAATTCCTCCAACGATTTTTTAAATTCAGTTATTTCTGTAATATATGAAGATAAGTTGTTTTTCCAACAATTCCAGATTTCCTGGTTCAAAGGTATTTCAATCGTCAATCATTCAAATTAATACTAGAAATTGATACTAAGGCAACAGAGCAGTCAAATCCTTCGATAAAATATGTATTGGAATCATGACATCGTGAAACACGTTTGTTTTCGTGTGTTTGCCTGGTGGTTTCTTTAATGCATTTTTGATACGCTTTGCCAACTGCAAGTCCATTGACCTCTCTAACTTACTACAGAGTCTGTTTACGGTTTTCTGTTCACAATAAATGACAGTAGTGTATTCTAACTTTGATTATAATGATAATTACTCAGTCATGGGTTAACAATTTTAAATCAATTGTTTGCAGTTGTCCCAACGTTTGGCCCTCACATTGAATTTGACCAAATAAGTATGGAAATCGGTATTGTATACCGTAAATTTCGAGGTCTCTTATCAAGATATATGCAGATAAGAACTTCACAGATTTCCATGTGCTTCCAAACTCTTGCAAGACATGTCAAAACCACTGTCCACGCTATTCTTGAGAAGTTGTATGTAGGGCGGGCATATGCATTGTATTCTATATATGATATAGACAAGTTTATGGATATAATTATCAAGTATACAGCTCAATGTGCTGTTTATCCAAGCATACAGAGACAGAGTCCCGTATTTATTCCCAAGTATTGTTTAATGATTTACGTGAATAATTAAACTTGTATACAATTATCCAAATTCATTGATCTCAAGTACTCATTGATTACAATGGCAGGCAATAATTCAATTCTGGTTAACGTTACGATATGGAGGGCACAAGTGTGCATCGTACTCCTGATTTTGAAAGTGAACGTGTGCTTCTTCAGGCTTGATCAAAATAACACATGCATGCAGAAATTGAATAATGTTATGTGGATGAAAATAACACCACTATATTCGTAAGCCATTTTTCTAGAATGTGATGCATTTTAAGTAGAACAGAAAGAATGCCCTGTGAAGCAGCAGGCAGCTTCATCAATTTTTTTTTAGTGCCGTGTCATTTTATTGTCGTAATGCACACCTAAAAAAGAAGCATAAAACCTACAGTACACTAGAATTGGGAAACTCCTCCCTGCATGGATCCCATTCTATCATTTGATACACAATCAATCCTTTTTCTTTCATCTGATAAAATGCACTCAGACAGTGCTGTCTAAAAAGAATTTATGGCATGATTGGCAAAATACTATTGTGACTTCCTATAGTGGTTGATCATGATTCTCTGCCACACTTTTTGTTAGTTATTGGCATATCTTCGAAACATTTACGAAATAATACCTGGCTTATTTATTCACATAATCTATACAACTTCGTTCAAAATAAGGGTACAGAGGAGAACTCGGTTCCGGAAAATCTGTCACAATCACTGTTTTACAAAATGTTTGATGTGACACTATATTATGCCTAAAATACTAAACCTGATTTAGAAAATAATAGATAAATGGGTTACATTCAACAGTTCTCACTTCGTCCCATGCTAATTGAGTGTTATGTGATCTACAAGCATGATAAAATATAAAAAGTCATTTCAGAATTCTTTGCAGTTTACTAAGGTCATGACTGATGTATCGCACAAGGCAGTGTTCTGAAGAAGGCTCGCTGACCTGAGACCCAACTCCATTTTCTTTCCACAGTTTATACCAAACCAACTGAGTTTCTCCAGCAATTCCTATTTTTTGTTTTGTTATCCTATACCTAAATTATCTCATAAGGGAAGGCATCAATATTTTTAATCCACACTTCCCACAAGCATATAATAATATCATATTGCTCAGAGCAATTGCCCATCATAGTCCATCACGCATATTCCAAGGATTAATTTCGCGAAATTCTATTTCCTCACCTCTAAGACAATGTACAATTTCTTCAGATAAAAATAAGCAAAAACGTTCATGGTAATGCAACAGATCTGTCATTCACGACGTGCAAACATAGTTCTAAGTTGCCAACAAAACATTTACAATAACTATTACAATACCATTGCTTTATTATTCTCTTTTTCCATCTGCAGTGGACCTTGATTACGGACTCCACATTCCTTGTGAACATTGACAAATCCCAATCTGGCAGTACGGAGATAACTTTTAAAATTTCCCACCAAAATTGATAAAATCTTTTATGCAATGTTTGGCTAAGTCAGGTACCTTTTTCGTTTTCTTTCAGTTTGCCTCCTGTTAGGTATAAAGTTAAAACAAATATTGATAAATTAGTTGAACCTGTTCTTTGTTGGCTGATTTTAAATATAGAACGTGTCAGTGATGTTATTCTTAACAGTCTTTACCTTTCTTTTTTTAACAGTGCGAATACTTTTATCACTCCCTAATCTATTGGACAATTCCAGAATGCACAGAATTTCGAAAGGCTACAACGATAACATCCACTATTTACATTGCTACCCCTTGAAATACACTTGGATGCAGATTTGATGAGTTAGCAGATGGATTTCTCCAACATTTATTTTTCTTATTAAGACCAATTTGCTTCAACATATCCCTCCTAATAAATAATCTTTCATGTCAATTCTTGAAACAACTGATTGCCTTTTTGAAAACATCTTTTTTAACAGACAGACCTGTAATCTATTTGTTTTCCATTAATAATTAAACTTTTTCAGTTTCGAAGAGGTGTACATTTGTCTTCACTTTCTTTGCTTTGCATAGTTTTCGACGTTCTTCAATATTAGTTGTCAAATTCTACTTTAATATCGTAAACAAATAATTATTTGCTGAATTCAAGTCCTTCGAAGATTCGTTGATTAGACTACTAAATTTTGCGAATTCTGTTTGGTTTCTTTTTTTATCAGCATGGACTGGTTCCTTTTTCCTGGTTTTGTATACTTCTATAAAGGCATCCACAACTATTACAAAATAAACACCATTTACTTAAATGTTAGTGGTCACTGGTACACTCATGACCTCTAATTAATGTACCTAATCTATTACATTCATCTTGCTCCTCATACATGTATGCATTCCTTTGTTTGCATTTAAGAATCTTTGAATTGAAATATATAATTTTCTGATACAATAAGGAATTTAATTTTATTTACTATAAAAGTTTGATCTTATTTTGGACGAAATAATTCCATACATCTGATACAATTAAAGTTTAAAGCAACCCAGAAATGAACAGTCATAGCAAACTTGCTTTCTCAGTGGTTATTTTAATAAGCCATTATGTAAATGATTCCAGACCTAATTCTTCCACACGTTCTTCACATTCGATTAATTCTGGAATAGTAAGTAAGTTGGGTTATGCCAGTTACAGGTCAATAATATTTCTTTAACTTTGCTTTACTTATTCTGTTATATTAGGTAACCTGCAGCAAAAGAATTCAATATCTTGTTCGTTCTGTGGTTATCACAATGCTCCAGGAAAATGTTACACAGCAGTAAGTAACACACAGAAATGTAAGGCAGGAAAGTGATTTTTTTTTATTTTTATGAAAAGCTACCTTTGCTTTTTCCTTTTAGCTTTTCTTCTAAAAAGAGTAAAAATCAAAATATTAATTTGTCGTAATTAGCTAGCACTTTGATGAAATCTAACCTCAAGTTTATGGTAAGCACTCGCTTGTACAGTGTGTCAACATTCCTGATACATCATCTTGGGTTATGCGTGGACTCTATTCCATTAGTTGTGCTCAATATAAATTGATTGTTTGCAAAAGCACAAAAGTAATGTTGTCTTGTTTTCCCTCGTCTGAATTCCTATTGCCCGTACAAAGTAACATATTGTCATAGGGCTTCCAGCATTTTTATTAATGGAAGGAAAAAGTAACAAAACACAGTAAGAATTCTGCACCAGCCAGTGAATTTCAGTATGCAGTTGAGAATGAAACACACTTCAATATTCAAAGTTAATTTAATATTCTCTGTCATCAGTAGGTCAGGTGGAGTTGATACCGCCTTTGAGGGAGAAAGAAAGGGAGATAGGTCCAATATCAAGTCCAAAAATATGATCCATGTCTTCTGAGTACAGTACTCTGTGGTGCGGTCAGTGGCTTTTGATAACCTAATTAAACTGCGGCCACGTCTACTATCACCCAAAGCAGAAAAAAAATGAGATAAGTTGGCATTGTGCAGAACTGAGGACGAATATCCAATGTCATGGTAAACATTTACACCTATTATCACTCCACAGTTAATCATTGGAAAGTTTCCAGACCACTATAGAGTAAGCTTTTTTTGTGTAATAATTTACTATCATATGTCCTACTTCACTGTCACAAGTATTTTTTTTTTCGAAAAGTAACAAATCACTGGTTTTATAGTTTGTTGCAGCTTATTTTGAAAGACACTGCGATAATGAAAACTGTTTTCTCTTTCACTATTCGCTTAAATGTTAGGCATCTGGAAAAATTTGTTGACGACTGTTTTATAAAATGTGCAGACATTATCTCAGATTTTCAGAAATTTGATGTATTCTGAATTGATTGAAACTTTACCATAAATATCGAAAGCCAAATTCCTCACCAAAATTCTTCAGTTCGTCTTGACAGTTTGTTAGCTCTGCAATTCAGGAAAAGTTACTCGATAATTATGAATGGCCATTGATACTTCTGGTGAAATTCTTCTTGTGTTGTCAATGTTCCAATCTATGTTTTCCATTGTGTACATGTGGTTACAAATCACCCACACAGCTATAAATGAAGAAGCACCAAGTAATGTATTTGTAAAAAATAAAGACCATAAATAATTCCAGCAGGTGACAGTTACAGACAGGAATACATGGAGAAGTGGGTAAAAGGAACAGCGGGAGAAAGTGAGGACTGCAGATGCTGGAGATCAGAGTTTCAAAATATGTTGCTGGAAAAGCGCAGCAGATCAGGCAGCATCAAAGGAATAGCAGAATCGACGTTTCGGGCATAAGACCTTCTTCAGGAATCTTCAGGATTCCTGAAGAAGGGCTTATGCCCGAAACGTCGAACCTCCTGTTCCTTTGATGCTGCCTGACCTGCAGCGCTTTTCTAGCAACACAACACATTTTTAAGAAAAGGAACAGCAGCATCATTTCAGATGTGGGGCAGTGGTAAAATATGCTGAGGCATCCTAGTTTGGACGTTGGCTCATAATGAATTGCAAACATTAATTGGCGAATGTTTAGAATGGATTCTGGATATCATAGAAGATTCTTCGCGTGACTGATAGGTAGTCTAACACGTGGTAAAATTGAATGTGCTGGTTGCCAAGCCTGCAGGACTTTTTAGGTTGGAACAAAAATTTGCTAGTTGAAAGAAGACAGATGGTGGTTGTTGATGAGACATGTCCATCCTGGACTTCATTTATTAGTGTACCACAAGGATCTGTTTTGGGGCCACTGCTGTTTGTCATTTTCATAAATGAACAAGATGAGGGTGTAGAAGGACGGGTTAGCAAATCTGTAGATGACACTAATTTTGGTGGAGTTGTGGATAGTGCAGAAGGATGTTGCAAGTTAGACAGGTACATAGATAAGCTGCAGAGCTGGGCTGAGAGGTGACAAATGGAGTTCAATGCGGAAAAGTGTGAAGTGATCACTTTGGAAGGAACATGAATACATAAAACTGGGCAAATGGTAAGATTCTTGGTAGTGTAGATGAGCAGAGAGATCATGGTGTCCGTGTTCACAGATTCCTGAACGTTGCCACCCAGCCTGATGGAGTTGTTCAGAAGGTGTACTGTGCATCAACTTTTTTGTTCGAGGTCTTGAGTTTCAGAGCCACGAGGTCATGTTGCAGCTTTGCAAAACTCTGGTGTGGCTGCACTTGAAGAATTGTATATAGTTCTGATCGTCTCATTTTAGGCATGATGTAGGAACTTTGGAAAGGGTGCAGACGAGATATACTAGGATGTTGCCTGGTAAGGAGAGATGGTCTTATGAGGAAAAGGTGAAAGACTTGAGGCTGTTTTCAAGAGAGAAAGATGCAATGTGACTTATTTGAGACATACAAGGTGATCAGAGGGTTAAATGAGGTGGGAAGTGAGAGCCTTTTTTCTCGGATGGTGATGGCTAACACGCGGCAACACATCTTTAAACTGAAGAGTGATCAATATAGGACAGATGTCAGAGATAGTTTCTTTATTGAGAGATAAGTAGGGATATGGAATGCCCTGCCACAACAGTAATAGACTCGCCAAATTTAAGGGCATTTAAATGGTCATTGTTAAATATATGGATGAAAATGGAATATTATAGGTTAGGTGGGCTTCAGGTTGGTTTCACAGATCAGCGCAACATCGAGGAAGAAGGGCCTGCACTGCACGAAATGTTCTCTGTGCTATATCCTAGGTTCGGTGCTACTTAATTCTGATCAGGAGATGTGTCTGATCGGGGTGCAGTCCAGATTTTGAGACTACGAAATTGAGGTGTCAACTTGTCATAACAGGTCATATTTGTATCATTAACTAGCTGATGATCCACATGATTTCCCATTTAATTTCCTGGGGAATTATCCAAGCAAGAACGAAAGAGCACTACAAAATCGATTTCGGGAAGTATCTGTCAGCTTTAAAGACATTTACAGTGGGTACACGTCTACAGGGAAATGGGTTAATTGGAAGCTTATATTTTCCGATTAGTCGAAATGTATCTTGGACCCATGCCTGGGCTGCAACACTTTGAATCAAAATGTGTGAAACAATGCATTAAACATCCTGGCCTTATCAGAAAAAGTTTGAGTTTCATTTTGGAGATGTGAATTTGTATCATTGACAATAATGTATTGTGGATGATGAAAGCAGGGAATAATTTAACATTATACATCATTCAATAATAAACATTCACAACGTCGATCTCTGAATAGCAAGTACCTTTGTCTTTTTCTTTCAACTTTTCCTCTGTTTCAGAGAAAATAATTTAAGTTGAAGATAAAAAGAGCTATTTCAATCGGATTTTGGAGATAAATGTAAAGTTTGTGCCTGATAGGATGTAAATATACGATTTCCCATGTAATGATCGAAACAAACAATTTTCCTGAATCACAGATAATTGGTTATTACATAATTATTGGGCACTTTTCCTTGTATATCGATTAATAATCGCCACTTGTACCAATGTGAATTCACATAGGCACTTTTACGTCCTTATAGATTCAATGACTACTTCCAGGGAAGAATGAAAAAGAAAATATAAGAGAAACTTAACTGAAACTTTTATTAATTTTTGTTATCTTCACGCTTAAAGTATCTTGTGTGCCTACACAAACGTTGTACCTTCCATGAGTTCTGCAAGATGCAGTTGGGATGCTTCAAGATGAGATTCCATACAGTATGGAAACAGGCCCTGTGGAACAACAAGATTACCCACCCAGACCCTTTTTGACCCCGACTATTGTATCTCGCATGGCCAATTCACCTGACCTTCACACCTTTGGATTATAGGAGAAAGCCGGAACAGCCCCCATGCAGACAGGGGAAGAATGTGCAAACTCCACACAGAAAGTTGCCCGAGACTGGAATCAAACTCAGGTCTATGGTACTGTGGGGCAACAGTGCTAACCACTCTAGGCACCCAATTCTAGGCATGTCAGTTAGAATTGATTGGAGATTTCCAAATTTCTCAAACTTCACTCATTCCCCAAGAACCACATCATGCACCCATGTCCCGTGATTTGCTGGTAAAACTCCATTAAAGGATAATTGCTATCTTTCCTTGACCACATACATGGTATAGTGTGATGATGTATCTACTGAAATATCTAACTTTGCTTCTGCTTGAAGTAACTCTTGAACTATACCTGCTACATGTGGTCATGTAGAGCTACTGCCAACCAACCCAGTTCAACGACAACAAAGAAATTACATAATGTGAAGTATTTGTGCGGGCTGCTTAGAGCATCAGAAAACCACATCTCCAATTGCCTGTAGGTCACGGATTGAAAATTAACTCCAGTACATTTTTTTGAGCTCTGGAATTATGAATCTGGGATGTTATTGGACGAGGAAACAATGAAGCGATGACACGCAAAAGGCTGTGAAACCGTTATGTATATGGACAGAAAGGATTTCGATTAATCGAAGTTGAAGATGTTAACCAGAATATTAGAAACACCACAGACAAATCAATAAACCAATTCGTCTCAATTCATCTTATTTCGCAGAAAGAACACATTCAAAATGTTGGTAATACTTTTAAAATAGTCTGACATTGGACAAAATTTGTACATGGTATTGAAATACTTAGGAAATAATCTCTTTACCTAAATCTTCCAAAGATTCTTCACAAGTGTTTTTTTCTGAAATACAAAAACAGTGTTTATATTTAAATATCCATTGATTTAGGATTCGTTTGCTACTTATTATTTTAAGTCAATCAAGCAGCAAACTAATGGGGCAAGCGAATATCTTTAAGGAAGGTATCCTTTCTAAATTACGAAATTGCTGTGTGAATCCGAACGATGATGCTGAGCTGTTGCAGAATCATCATTGTAATTCCCATTTCCAACATTTTCCTATGGCATTTTTTTTTTCCTAAACTGAATTGATGATTTATATGTTATTTACTGCAAGCAAATTCAACAGTATACATTTGGTCTTATTCAGTATATTTTTTTAATCACCCAGATTCGGATACTGATTATCAATTAAACGTGTTTGTCTTCAGAATTCAACGCTTGCATACGACTGCTAATGATGTGTTCATCATAATCAGATCACCAGATTTCAAAGGCACACATATAAATATTCACTGCAGACATTTGATAAATAAATGACTATATGATGGATGGTCCTTACACTGAAGAAATTAATCGAAAAATATGTTTGCTGCATATTCAGAAATTCATTCCAATCGTTTGTTAGATTATAATTAAATCTTGTAAACAAACAATCTATGAATTACTTGCGACAAAAGACCCCTCAGCACTTTTTCTGCCGTTCCATAGAAACCTTACAGCATGGAAACAGGCTGAAGACTATACCACACAGAACTGTTCCCCTACTCTATATTGCCCCTGACAAATGCACCTAACCTACACATCCCAGAACACAGTTGGCAATTTCGCATAGTCAATTCACCTAACTTGCACATCTTTGGACTGTGGGAGGGAACCGGTGCATCTGGAGGAAAATCCACACAGACACGGGAGATTGTGCAAACTCCACACATTCCGTCGCCCGAGGTTGGGATCGAGCCCAGGTCCCTGGCATTGTGAAGCAGCAGTGCTAACCACTGAGCCCCTGTGTCACCATTTGTAAAATGACAAGTGTTGGAATACAACCTCAACCTGTCAAACTTACACCTATTCCCTACTAATCTTCCTGGCACTGGCTTATCAGCAATCAGTCTCTCTCTGTGTTTAAAAAAAAAGTTAAAGTACAACATTTATTACCTTTTGAGGAAGGGAGCTCCAAAATCTCACATGCTGAGGGGCTAATTGATTTAAATGGGCAATGCCTTGCTTTTAAAATCTCGACGCAGAGCTAGGTTATTTCACGAGTCAAAGCAACATCTTTTCATCTATTATTTCAAACTGTAGAGGGCCATATATGTTATCATGAAGTCACATCTTGCTGTTTTAAGGTACTTCAGATGCAGGCCTATCTTGACACAATAGTTCTCATAAAACAACACTCCAATTCCTGTCATTAGTCGAGGATAACCTTCCTTAAATAAGAACCTTTTTTAAACCTAACAGGTTTTAAAAGAACATAAATTAGGTTTAGAAACCATTGCACAAACAATGGGAAATGATGAATATTAATTCCCTTTGTATTTCTTTTATCTCGAGGGTGTTTACGATTTTTTTTCACTGAGATTGATAAACTTTCAGTAATAGCGTTTACACAAACATACAGTACACATGTGACAGTATCAAATATTTCCAACATTAACCATTAACATTGAATAGAATTAGGCATTAGGCATGGATGGCAGTAGTAGTTGAGTCGTACGTCATCTCAGCGTGTTGAGAACTGATGTGCATACAATACAAGGGTGATATTTTAAGACTGAGAATGGGAATGGATTCATTCAGAAAACGATTTTGAATCTTTGGGTTCTTTTCCCTGAGAGAAGTATGGAGTCTCAATCAATATGCACATATTAACGCAAGAAATTGGCAGATTTCAGGATCCCAAAGGTGGCAAGAACTGTTGAGCCTTTGTCCAAAATAGAGAAAGAGAAATCACTCTGGTACAGCAAGGTGGCATTGAGGAATCCTAGAAGATTTAAAGGGAATGCAGGAGTTTACTGAAGAAGGAAATAAAGAGGGCCAGAAGGGGGAATGAGTCTGATTTGGCTGAGAAGATGAGGGTGACTCCAAAGAAATTATTTTAATATATTAAAGGAGAAAGAGTAACCAGAGAGAGAGAATATGACTACTCAAG
Source organism: Chiloscyllium plagiosum (assembly GCF_004010195.1). Classification (NCBI taxonomy): domain Eukaryota; kingdom Metazoa; phylum Chordata; class Chondrichthyes; order Orectolobiformes; family Hemiscylliidae; genus Chiloscyllium; species Chiloscyllium plagiosum. The sequence continues at coordinate 729,017 of NC_057756.1, read as the reverse complement.
GACATTAGCGAACATGTATACACAGAACCACAGGCGATGGGCAAGATCCTCGTTAAATATTTCTCCAGTGTTTAAAGTGGAAAAAAATTTGAGGACTGGGAACTTGAGGAAATTCGTGGTGATCTGTTGGGAGCAGTCTAGATCATTGTAGATGAGGTGGTGGACTTGTTAGATTTCATGAATGTAATAAATCCCCTGACCCTGATCAGTTATGTCCAAGACTCCTGTAAGAAGCTTGATAATAAATGGTGAGTCCCTCGTTGATATCGTGGCATCATCGTTTGCTGTGGGTGAGGTCCTGGAAGAGTGGAGGGTACAGAATGTTGTGCTCTTATTCAAGAAGAGCTGCAAAGAAAAACCTGGAAACTGTAGACCAAGAAGCCTAAAGTCTATGGGAGGTAACTTACTTGAGAAGAGTTTGAAGGATAAGATATACACGCATTTGGAAAGACAAGATTTGATAAGGTGTAGTAAGAATAGCTTTTCCGTGAAAGATCATGCCTCACAAATTTTCTAGAGACCTTTGACGAAGGGACAAGAAAGATCCACGAGGGAACTGCGTATTCTATATGGGTATCAGTAAGGCTTTTGATCTAACATGGTTGGATGCTCTGGAAGATCGCATCGAATCCAGGAACAGCTGGCAAACAGTTGGACTGATGATTGTAAGCAGCGGGTAAACCTGCAAGGATGTTTTTTGAACTGGAAACCTGTGATTAGTTATGTAATTCGGGCTTTGACGCTGGGCCCACAAGTTTGCTACCTACATAAATGATTTGGATGAGACTGTCACGTTATTAAGCAGTATGTTTGCAGGTGACAATAAAGTTGTCGGTATTGTGCACACTGAGGAAGGCTATTAGAAATTGAACTTTGATACCTATCATCTGGGGAAATGGGTTGATATTAAATCAAATCAAGTTCAGAGTTTCAGTTGTTAGGTAGAGCCTCAAGGACCGTGGTGGAACAGAGGGACCTTGGAGTTCAATTGCACGATTCTCTGAAAGTGGAGTCACAGATAGACATGGCAATGCAGAAGTCTTTTAGCAAAGTGGTCTTCAACATACATGGCATTAAGTATAGAAGTTGGGAAGTTATGTTGCATTTGAACACAGAACATCGAACACTAAAGCATAGAACAAGCCTTCAGCCCTCGATGTTGCACCAACCTGCGGAACCAATGTGAAGTCCATCTGACTTAAATAATTCCATATGCCTATCCAATGACCATTTAAATGCCCTTAGATTTGGCATGTCGACTACTGTTGCAGGCAGTGCGTTTCACGCCCCTACTAATGTCTGAGTGAAGAAACAACCTCTGATATCTGTCCAATATGTATGACCCCACAATTTAAAGCTATGCTGCCTCGTGCTAACCATCGTCATCAGACAAAAAAAGGCTCTCACTGTCCAACCTATCTAACATTTGATTATCTTATATGTCTCAATTAAGAAACCCCTCAGCCTTCTTCCCTCTAACGAAAACAGCCTCAAGTGCCTCAGCCTTTCCAAATAAGAATTTTCCCCCATACCAGGCAACATCCTAGTAAATCTCCTCTGAAACTTTCCAAAGCTTCAACATTCTTACCATAATGCGGTGACCAGAACTGTACGCAATTGTCCACATATGGCCACACCCGAGTTTTGTACAACTACACATGATCTTATCGTTCCGAAAGTCAATCCGCCTTCCAATAAAAGCTAACACACCGTATGCTTTCTTAACAATCCTATCAACCTGGGTGGCAACTTTCAAGGATGTGTGTACCTTTACACCGAGATCTCTCTGCTCATCTACACTGGCAATAATCTTACCTTTAGTCCAGTACTCTGCATTACTGCTACTCCTTCCAAAGTAAATTATTTCACACTTTTCCGCGTTAAACGTTATTTGCCACCTCTCATCCTGGCTCTGCAGCTTATCTACGTGTTTCTGTAACTTACAACATCCTTTGTCACTATCTACAACTCTACCGAACCTACTGTCACCTGCAAATTTACTAACACATCCTTCTATGCCCTCACCCAGGTCATTTTTAAAAATGACAAACAGCAGTGGACCCAAAACATATCCCTGTTTTATACCACTAGTAAGTGAACTCCAGGATGAACATTTCCACCAAGGACCTACCCTCTGTCTTCTTACAGCTAGGCAATTTTTGATCCAAACCTCTCAATCACCCTCAATACCATGCCTCCGTGTTTTGAGTAATGGCCTACCATGATAAACCTTATCAAACGCCTTACTGAAATTCAAATGCACCACATGAACCGCTTTTCCCTCATTCACCTATTTGGTCATCTTCTCAAAGAACTCAATAATATTTATGAGGCAGGACCTACCCTTCTCTAAACCGTGCTGACTATCCCTGATAAACCTATTCCTTTCTAGATTATTTTTAATCCTATCTCTTACAACCTTTTCCAACACTTACAACTGAAGTAAGGCTCACTGGCCTATAATTTCCAGGGTTGTCTATACTCCCCTTCTGAAATGAGAGGACCTCATTTGATATTCTCCAGTCTTCTAGGCGCTATTCTTGTAAACAATGACGACATAAAGATCAAAGCCAAAGGCTCTGCAATCCCCTCTGTCGCTTCCCAGAGAATCCTAGGGTAAATTCTATCCCACTCAGGGGACTTACTATTTTCACACTTCCCAAAATTGCTAATACCTCAGGCTTGTGAACCTTAATCCTGTCTAGTGTAATAGCATATATATCAGCATTCTCCTCTACATCTTTGCATTTTCCAGTTTCAATAGCGGTGAAAAATATTCATTTAGCATTTCTCCTATTTCCTTGTATTCCGCTCACAACTGTCCTTGATCGGCCCTAATCTTACTCTCGTTATTCTTTGATTCCTGATATACCTGTAGGAAGCTTTAGGGGTTTCTTTGATCATATCTGCCAATGACTTCTGATGTCTCCTCCTGGCTCTTCTTAATTCTCTCTTTAGGTCTTTCCTGGCTAGCATGTAACTCTCAAGCTCCCACAGCTGAACCTTCACGTCTCATCCTAACATAATCCTTCTTCTTCCTCTTGATGACAGATTCAACTTTCTTAGTAAACAGCGAGTCCCGCACCTGACCACTTCCTCCGTACCTGGCAGGTACATACCTATCAAGGACACACAGTAGCTGTTCCTTGAATAAGCTAGAAACTTTAATTGTGCCCATCCCCTGAAGTTTCCTTCACCGTTCTATGAATCTTAAACCTTGCCTAATAGCATCATATTTGACTTGCCCCCAGTTATGACTTGCTCTGTGGTTTGTACCTACCCCTTTCCATTGCTAAAGTAAACATAACCGAATTGTGGTCATTATCAGCAAAGTGCTCACCTAACTACAAATCTAACACCTGGCCAAGTTCATACCCAGTACCATATCCAATGTGGCCTTGCCCCTTGTTGGCCTGTCTATGTACTGTGTCAGGAAACTCTCCTGCACACGTTGGGCAAAAACCGACCCATCTGAACAACTTGAACGATAGTATTTCCAGTCAATATTTCGTAAAATAAAGTCTCTCTAACAACTACCCTGTTGCTCTCGCTCCAATGCAGTATCACCATTTCAATCTTTTCCTCTATATCTCTGGAAGTATTCGTAGGCCTATAGAAAACTCCCAATATGGTGACCGTTCCTTTCCTGTTTCTAACCTCAGCCCATACTAACTTAGTAGACGAGTATTCAAACGTCTTTTCTGCCTCAGGCGACTGACTGTGTGGAGTTTGCACGTTCTCCCCGTGTCTGCGTGGGTTTCC